>NC_039249.1:32038948-32338948 GCF_003368295.1 Carassius auratus
AGATATGCATCTTTGGTCTGTAAATCCTTATTGACGCTGTTCAGTGAGTCTATGTGAACACAAATAAACCGCTCTTGACGTGACTGAATATGAGTAAGTTGTGAATTTCTATTCAAAATGTGGCATAATACGGATTTATTATTTTGCACTCCTGACATAAATCACTAAATATCTGTCACTGCAACAATGTTTTATCAAAATATTGGTCAAATATCGAAGCTTGAGTCTTTAAACTTTCCATTGATGCACAGTTTGTCCAGATGAAGTAAGACAGTGATGTTTAATGTGCTGTGAAAGTGAAACAATAATAAACTGGGGCCGTCAGTGATGTTTGCACGCAAAGGGGTTAATTGTAAACCTAGTGTAAATTATGAGCAGTGTGAAATGCGAAGCAAGATAACCCAGGATTCTGTGTAACTAAGGTTCAAAATGACCATGGGTTAACCATTTAAACTAGTAATTTCTGTAGGTGACTACACCAAAGCTCCAGAAGATATGAAATATTATTTTGCTTAACAATCTCCTTCCCCAATCACTTTTTGTGTGGAAAGAGAGCAACATAACCATTCTGCAAAACGTCTTCATTTTACTGTACATGTAAAAAAAAAAAAAAAAAGGCAAACAGATCTGAAAGAAAAACCAAGGCTAGTAAAAGTGTTTGCTTTGGGGTAAACTACACCTACAAGGGGACACTTACTCTAGTTGTTAGATGTGGTTTCTCTATGTCAGCCCCAGTGATACACAAGAAGAAGAAACCTTTGACTCGTGGGCCAAGTTAGCAAATAAATGACAAATACTGGATAACCTGTTACCACAGACCCATGAAAACAATGGCTTCCATCTGAGCAGAATGAGGCCATAGGAAGGAGGGGTTGAATCTCCTATAAGCCTTGCTGGAAACTCACAGTCATTAATCTGATTAATGTATACAAGTCTACAGAGCATCTACAATATTTCAACTCCAGAAATGCCCATTAATCCAATCATACTTTTTCCAACAAGGACATTCTTTCCAACAAGATCTGATTCCTTTGCAACTGGCAAACAACATGGTTAGAGGAAAGACAGTACAAACAGCAATGCCAGATTACTCTCATGAGGGAAATCATGCAATCCAAATGATCTCAAATTGTGAACGGATTACTGACCTATATTTCAGCCATGCTGATTAATCACACAATATTTGGCCATTTTGAGATTAGCACGCTTCCCACTCTGGCCAACAAGGTGATATTTCTCTATTGTGTAAATCTACCAACAGACGTTTCAATCTATACTTTTCTTCAGAAATGTTGTTTAAAATAAGCTTTCATTTGAGCAAGCTTTTCCTTGTTTGGCATTGTATTATTCCGACATCTAGACATCAACATTAGAAAAACACATACTGGTCGACCACTAAAAGAGATGCAGAATAATTCACAAATGGCAAAGATAGATACATGGAAATGCAGAGTAACATTTGCAAATCCAGAGAGAAACAAGCTTAAAATGAGGAACTTACCACAAGCAAAGGAGAATGTTAGAAATTAGTGGTACTTTGCCCAAGAACACGGCCTCTTCAGTGGCCCTGTAAGAAGAAGATGATGTTAGGCTTTTGTCAGGTTTTAGTAAACCAGGGAAGATGTACTGTAAGCAGCAGAAAGAGTCTCCCTTTCCTCTTAAGATGGCAGAACAGTAGAGAAAGCAGCAGGTTAATATAAACCCAGACAGTCAAAGGTGGCACATTCTGTGATGGAGAGTGAAATGCCACACATGGAAGACCTGGAGAGGCAATCATGAGGACATTGGAAAACACCTCAGCTATGTGCTACTGGCCTCAAACCTGACCTAGCCCTAAGTCTACACCTCACTCAAGGAATGTCCTGGGTTCAACAGAAGTTAAGCTCTATGGACAGCAGCTGTGGCACAATTACCACATAAAATATTACATCTTGTCCCTCAGAACTAAAAAACAAAAACAAAAAAACAATTACTTGCAATACATGAGTTGTATAGAGAATTGATATCATAAAAAAAAATTAAAAAAAAAAAAAAAATTAACACACTGTTTATAATGAAAAATCCATCTACACAACCAGATGTTCATAAATCTAGATAAGTAATACCACCACTTCGGAGATCAAGTTTTACAACTTCATAGATTAATAACATTTGGTCCTAAACATTTATATAACTGCTTTACCAACAATACAGTACAATATCCAACGAGGATAAGTAAATACGTAAATATTTACGTAAATATGTAAATATTTACGTAAATACGTAAATACAATCCATAAAACATTTAGACACTGAAATAAATATAAATAAATAAAACCTGCCACATTTAGAAACTGTGACATTTTGCAAATATTTTGAAATAGTATTACAATTATATCATTAATATATTTATTTATTAGTCTGAGGAAAGCAATTATAGATTACTTATACAAACTCAAGGTCAAAGGTTTGGAATAAGTAACGTTTCTTTAATGTTTATACAAGAATTCTCTTTTTAAAAAGCATTTAGGCAATATTGCGAAACATTATTATTTATTACGATTTAAAAGAGCAGTTTTCTATTTTAAAATGTTTTAAAATGTAATTTGTCCATGTGATGAATTTATGACTTCAGTGTCACAAGATCGATATTTCAGAAATCATTCTATTATACTGATTTTGTGATCCTGAATTATCAATAATGGGTGTTATTATGATCAATGTTGAAATAGTTTTTGGTGCTTAATATTTTGTGGTATTGTATCAAGTAATATGTATTAAGCAGCACTGTTTAACTGTTTGCTAAAATGAAGAAACATTTATATTTAACAACAAATGCACAACATGCACTGAAAATATCCCACTTCTGTCTGTGAACATCTGTAGACTACACGTTCCCTTTCCAAAATGAAGCCCAGTATGGAATGTGACATCACCTATGACATATACGTAGCACATTCCTGCTGTCAGGTTCAGGCACGCTGCTCTAATTAGACCCCGAGCACACGACCGCCTCGCCTCACCTCATCAGGCCTTCCTCTAAACACTCCTACACAACTAAACAAGGCTCCACTCGCCCAGACATCTTATTTAGTTCTAGCATATTCTCATTATTCTTCAGAAGGTTTAGAGCCAAAATGTTGCATGAAATGATCAGACTATGAAATGGATTTGGAAGCACTTGCGTGAAACGTGAAAAGGCCCCCAGTTACAGCTCATGGCACATATCCAGGGCATCAGGACTGAACTGACAGAAGCAGTGGATTACTTTACAGGGAACCATGGCCTAATTTCATAAATGGATGACTGACAATAGCAAGAAAATGTTGTGCCTTGAGCTCATTTCATAAAGTCTGTGAGAAGACTTGCTGCTTATGAAAAAGATCAACAGATGTGAGGAAAATGACTGGCTCACACGGATGACAAAATCGTAACAGTAGAAGAGCTAGCTGGCTATATGATGTTAATTTACACAATATTTGGCACATTTCACATTATATTTATTTAAAAATCATTTAAAAGTTAACATTTATAATAAAACATTTATTGGCCTATGCATTGGCGATAGTGTTGGGAAATACGACCTATCAAATTTTAACTACACAGATAAAAAATATATACTAAATTTAAGGGAAGTGGTTGCAAACTATTTATTTTAGCTACATTTAAAAAAATTATAATGAGTTGAAAGTTATTCAACTAAATGGGTTTATTTAAATGTGGCTAAAATAAATGGATTGCAACCACTTGCCTTAAAAAAAAAAAATAGAAAACATTGTAAATTCAATTAATCATATTTTTTTTTCAGTGTACCAAAATTGCAAACTATAATTACCAATATTTTAATATAGATTTTAAAACTTAAACGTATAGTTTTGCACCAATTAACAATTTATAAATATATTACAGAGGAGTTTATTTTTTACAAAATTAAATTTTCCAATCCAAACTAACCTTTATCTCAAAAAAGGACAAGTTACTTTACTGACCTTGACACACAATCATTAGGGTTGTCATCTCCATGTTAATATTTTAATATTCTTCTGCATGTTTCAACAGCCTTTCAAATAAATTGTACTGAAATTGCATAACATTTCTTTAAAAGCATAACGCAAATTTTCAGAAAGCCTATTTAGACCAAAATGACACCACTAGTCTGAAAGATCTGATGCACATGACCATTCTTCACTTAAAACCCCACATTTAATTTCCTTCCCCACATCTTCCCAGGAACACTGATCTGTCAAAGAATCCTGAATTTGGCATCGGGACAGCTCAATATAGCCCTGCTCCCAAAGGCTCGGTGAACTCTGGGTCCTTGTGTAGGCATGAAGAACACAAAGGCAGTTTTGTTCTCCACCCAACAGCCTCCAGCACCACAACAGAGAAAGTTTCCTAGGTTTGCCCCAGTGAGTTTAGTCTAAGATCAGTGAGCATCCATGGAAGGTCTCCGCTATTAAACAAAGTAATAAATACAATACAAAAACTTCTAGGCATAAGACTTCATGAAAACACAATAAAGAAAGCTGAGTGGGATCACCTGAGCTCTCACGAATCTGCAATTTAACTCTCTTCGCTTAAAAGTGTGGAACCCTAATTACTAAGAGCATGAAGCCCTTGGCTCGCATTCAAAACAACCCAGAGTCTAATCTCTGACTTAACTTTTACTAAACTTTGACATTTTGGAGACATGTTTTATCCAAAGTGATTATTTTTCAGTGATTTTAGAGTTGTAAAATGACCGTGCTTCACTTAATCCAGAATATCTGCACTTGCAGCCTAATCTACCACCCTTCGTTTGAGATACAATGACACCATCTTCTACAAAAGGAGATGCACGTGAACGTTAAATTGCAGAAACACTATTTTATCCAAGTAGGAAATAAGGGTTACATATATTCTTATAGGCCATTCCCATTCATCCATTATCTGGAGTGAGAAGACAAAACAAATGATTTCTCCTGAACCTTGATCCTGTTTGCAGTGGTACACATTTTTATACAAATAAAAGGTTATATATTCAGAATCTAATTTTAGTTTTTAATGTTTGAAGTCCTGTGGGTTGATTTTTGCTTAAAAAGATTTCAACATTTTAGATTTCAACTATTTTTATTATATGAAGGTCACTTGGGAACTTTTTACAATCTATGTAGCTACTTTTCAATGTATCATTTAACCTTGTTTCACACCCATTTATCAACATGTATTTAAATTTAAAACTTTAGCATTCTAAACAATTAGTGAAACAAATTATTTTTATTTTTATGAATTTTTCACCAAAATAACAATTTACAAAACAACCAACAATTTTGGCCCAATAATGTATTTTTATTAGTGCAAATAATACTAATACTAAGTAAGTTACTGGTAAGTTACTAATAATGGTACTTTAGTACTAATAGTGTAATTTTTACCAAGATGCACTGACTGTGAGGAGCATGTGACATGTGATGTCTTATATATATATATATATTATTTTAATATCAGCAGTCTACAGACATTAGCCCCTTTCTTCAAAGAGCAAAGGGTGAAGCCTCCTCAAATTTCACTGAGTTTTTGTATGACCGTGGTGTCAAAGGAAACTGTTTGTGTGGCACACAACATATTCCGCTAAATAAATACGTTACAAAAGTTGTAGCAGACTTGTTTAATTCCCTTGTCGTGTTTTGGCTTTATATTCTACAATGCCCTTGACAAATAAACCCTTCACATAGACATAACTTACTTGAGGTAAAATGTGCTCAGTTAAGCGCCACAGAGACACACAGTAACCGATTTTGACGCTGAAATCTACTTACTCGTTGTGTTGCTCTTATTCTGGCGAAAGCAGTTTGGCACTCGATGTCCCACTTCGTCTTCAAACTGTCCCAGAGTCCCTCAGTGCGATATGAAGCGGTTTATCTCCAATAAATGTACAGGCAGACCGCGTTCAGAGAGAGAAAAGCGCCCATGTGAAGAAAAGTTGACACCGCTCAGACACCTTTCCTTTCTGTCATAGCAACCGAGCGGTGAAATAATATCTCCCATAAACATTCACCAGGAGGCAGGAGTATGTAGACACACTTTCGACAGGTTGTTTTTAGAAAACAGTCTCATCGTCAACAGTAACTCATAGCGTTTATTCCAGCAACGAGAGGAGTCTTTTCGGATGAAATTAGACGCTGGGGCTCCGCATTATGCCTATTGATCCAATTACACGAGTTAACCCTTTCAGGTTCAAACAGCTAACGGCTGAGTCTTTTAGCACTTGTACTTTTAACGGTTTATCTAACGTCGCTTGCATTTTCTGAATTACGTCATTGTCTTGTTACGATTTGAAAATTAAAGAACTAAAGATAAATAACATTTTAGGGTTACTTTTGCAGTGACTTAGTAATAATCAGAGCAACAGTGCCCTCTGTAGGCTTTGAAGACGATACTCACTCGATTCAATGTCACTTCTCATCACAAACATCTTTTGGACCGATGCTCCGTTAAAAACAGGCAACAGGTCAAATACAGGTCATGTGATCACACTGTATGGGGGGGGGGGGGGGGGGTATAAGTCATAGACATCATATATGTCTATGGGGTAAGTTGTCACAGCAGAGCCTGCCATTAAACAACCTATTTATTTTCAGATCAGTTTAAATATTAAATATAATATAAAACATAAAAAATAAAATAAAATGGTACAAAAAACTGTAATAAACCACTGCTTATTATCAGTCATTATTATACATGTATCTGTAATAAATAATGTAATGCATCTCTGATATTTTAAACAGATGGCAATCTGCCCTGATCTAACATTTATGACGGGGAAAGAAGTCTTGTCTTGTCCGTAATACACTAATAATAATAATAATAATAATAATAATAATAATAATAATAATCGATTTTATAAATTACACTAAACTTAAAATTAACAGGCTATTTTATAAATCACATAGACCTATATCAAAAATTTTTAAATATACCAGCTAACCAAATTACACACGTTAAAGACATTTAAAATGATGATATAAGCATGTTTTCCATATGTCATCAATCAAATAAGTATGTTGAACTGTTAATAGTTGCGTCATGTCTTGATATTTAAAACAAATCCATCAGGAGGTGCTACACACAACATTATAATGTGTAGAGCAGCGCAGTCAGTCACCAATAAAAGTCTGTAACGTCTGGGTTCCTTTTTTATTATTGTTTCCAGTTATTTATAGCAGTAATAGCACAAATATAGCAGTGCTGCTGGAAAAAAGATTAAATATTATCACAGTGGCGCTGCGAGATATAGGTTGTGTTTTTAAGTTCACACAAAGGTTATTACAAAATATTTCAGATTTTTCTTTATGTGTCCTTTTCTCTGTAATTATTTATTCTTCTTAATTTATTAGTTTTTCTTATTCTCCGCAGAATCTTATTTTAATTGACGATTAATTCATATTTTCCTCAATTTTGGCGTTTTCATGCTGGTAGTCTATTGTAATATCACTTTAATTACCAAAATCCAGGTCCTAAATAAGATTTAAGCTACTGTACCAGCAACAAAGATTTAGCAACATTAATTCTTTGCTGTACTTTGTCAAGTTAGTTTATCACTTGTTATCATTTTCTTAGCCCGTTAGACAAAAGTACAGAAATTGTGCATAAATTAATTAATAAAAATATGCGTAAGATAGGGATATGCTGGTTTGGATGTTAACATCCTCATGTGAGCTTTCAGTCCTTCACTCAGAGATGACTAACTTTAGCTCTTTATTTTCGTCAAGTTTCATCCTGTTAAGCATCCTGTTCATTTTCCTCCTCACTACTTAAACAATCAAGCTATATTTAATGAAGCTTAAGTACTTGAGCTTGAACAGAAGATATTTCTAAAAGTTTGGTGTAATTTTATAGAAACGACAACCCATGCATATTGTTGTTTAAGAACAACAACATTTAAAATGTACTGCGTATCAGGAACGACCGTGATGAGCACAGGGGCTTTTATTTTGAAATCTCCTCAGAGTCCGAGAGCGGAAATCATTCGCGACCAGCGAAAGGTTCACGTTACTTGCAGGAACATTGAAGAAAGGAGGAAAAGCGGGTAGCGGATATCAACACTGGTTTTATTCAGAAGGGTGTCACATAATCTACATACGCTGGTATCTCAATATTCATCTCCTCCTGAAGTCTCAGACGAAGTTCGTCGTGGAAGTGAGTGAAAGAAATCAAGCTGCTATTGCTAACGAGCTAAAGGTGTTTGTCAAGCTGTTAGCTCCATTAGTTCATGTCGGTTAGCTGACGGGTAATCCTGCCGATAAATTAATTAACGGTAATCTTGATTGATCGATTGAGATGGTGATCTGTTTACAGAATTTGAACAATAACTGCGCATCACGACTCGCCTGTGGCTCACATTAGCGACAGAAATGAATAACATGATGTCTATTTTCGCTGTGTAGATGTGACATGAACAGCTCTACTGGTTATCATTAAATCAGTTAACGTTAGACATATTTGTGCTCTAGACAGCTGGGAGGTGATTTGTGAAATATCGAGTTCCTCCTTCCTGTTAAGGGCTGAAAACATTGAACACTGAGGCTTCTGGCCCGCAGCAGGAGGAAAGCTCAGTCAATGTCGTGAGAAGGCTTTATTTATTTATTTACTCTGTGTTTATATTTTCCCTTATTTTGCTGAATTAAACATACAGGTATACGTTAGGTGTTGTTTATTATTTCACGTTCTTTATTTTTTATTTCTATATGTTTGTTTTTTATTATTATTTGTATTTATTATTTTTTAGGAAGGCTTTTGTGTTAGAGAATCCATTACACAGGTCTGAGACTGTGGTCTTCGGAGAAAGATGCAAGTTTAAAAGGCTAGGTCACCTTAAGATGTCAATTCTATCATTGCTACTATTTCTGTAAAGCATTTTTATAGACTTAGTTGCCATTCACTTTCATTGCATCTTTTTATCTACACAATTGTGGTTGTTAGTGAAACATAAGCACCTAACACTTGAAGAAAGAAATGCCTGCTTGTTTAGATGAACGTGAGACTGAGACAGTTCTGAGTTATTATAGAATTTTCAATTTTGGGTGAGCTCTTCCTTGGAAAATGTCATTTAAATGCCATGCCCAGGAATGTTAAATGTATTTGCTCTGTATTATTAGATTATATTTATTAGTGTAAATATATATGTAAATTAAGATTGTGACAGGTGGTGTTTGTAGTCTTATTAGTTATAAATTGTGTGCAGATATTCAAAATTTAGGAAAACAATGCATATGGCTAATTTATGTTCGCCAATGAGTGACTGAGTAAAGGACTATTTTGCATCAAAACTATACTAAATTAGCTACCTATGAATTTTTAGTAATCATTCAAATTCTCTGAGAATAGGAAAGTCCATAGCTATAATTATAATCACACAGAGGAACAATTATTTATCCAGCTGATAAAAATGCTGATTAGAATCCACCCAACTTTAAAGCCTTGTTTACATTAGTCTCGTGTAGCCAGACCTTCAAACTGACAGTTGAAGGTCTGGAATTGATGGCAGCTTTCATTGGCTGAGGCCCGCCCATGAGTCCGTTTCACTGACATGTCCAACAACCAATCACAGTTCATTTCATTCATCGTCACGTTTCAGGGCGTGGAAATGTCACCACAATAACAGACCGGTGTGTAAAACTCTGACGTATTTGAAAGATTCTGTGCCACAAACCTTAAATATTTCACATACTTTTAAAATTCCAGCGTTTAGTTGATCCTGATATGCGCTCATCGTCACAGTTGTAAACACTGTCTTTTTTCTTTCGTGAGGGGGTTTGGTGCCAGGTCATCTTTGTTTCTGGACAGAACGTTAAAGAACGTGGCGCACATCTCCTGGAAATCCTGTGGAATTCAACCAATCTTATAAGGACTTCTACACTCCTGAAGTGTTTCCACTTTTGTGTCCCATATGCATCAGACATTTTGCTCATGGTCCTAGGGGATGACGTCTGAGGCTGAGATATATTCGTTCTGCTATAATTATTTGACAAATAAAAATGCTATTCGAACTTCGCTATTTTTTTGTTTGCCGTAAAAAAAAAAAAAATCCACAATAAAACCTAATTCGGTCACTTTCTGTGATTCTCCATGGCATATTTGAAGATGTCTGTAGACAAAAAATAATTCATGAATGAATAAGAACTGTGGTCTTCTACAGTACTTAAAATATGCCATGGACAATCACAGAAAGAGACTGAATTCACGAACATTGTTGTGGCATCTCTCAAGCAACGACTAATTAACACTGCTAACTTGGAGAATGCAGGGAAAACTCCTCTTCTCGTGTCTGCTTTAGACCCTCTGCACAAACATCTCCGGTTCCTCAAAGAAAACATGAGAGAAGAAGTGTGAAAAAAACTTGAACATTTTCCGAGCATTTTCCTTGATGCGAGTTGCGCAGATGCAGCCGCTGCCACCAACGGTGAAGAGGATACGACAATGTCCACTCGTCGGAAAAGGGAGCCAGTTCTTCAGAGATGACTACAGAGGGCTGGACGATTAATCAAAGTTATCGAAACCGAAATTTAGAACCTCTAACCTACGTAATTTTCCCATGTCGGTTAATACTTCCCCCATAAAAGCGTTTGTAGCCCACTGATCTATAATATAGAACTGGATTGCTCATGACGTCATTAAAGTGAAGCCGCCGCGCCGCCATATTGGTAATCCCTAGTGTGCGAAAAAGTTCCATTGAATTAATAGGAATTTGTATGATTTAATGAGAAAACTTCACCTAACAAGTCAGCATTTATAAATATGAAGTATCACTGTACATAATTACAATGCGAACACCCTAGGCATGTAAACGGTTATTTTTTTAAATGTCATGGATTTCCCCTACTTATTAAAAAGCTAAGTTCATTACAGTAGCGAGCATTATGAACATCACGGACACGACCTCAACACATGTAACAAACTACAAAGTGTTCGTTCTGAAATCTGAATTTATTCAGAGAAATAACTGACTATATACAGTACGGATTTAAGAAATAAATACAAAGCTTTATTTCCCAGATAGTAAATTAATGTTTTTTTTCATTTCATTATAGAGAAATATTAACAACATAATTGTATAATTTGTTGTAATATATTAAAATAAATTTCTGATACTAATGCGTTCGTTTAATAATTCCTGAATAAAGAAATAAGCCATTTTTGTGTTTGATCAGTTACCTGTGTCGTCAGCGCGCAGCAGACACACCCACCTACACGATTTAAATAAATCACTTATCCTGTCCCAAAAGACCGTAAACACTGCAGATAACATCTGAAGTAAACATTACTATATTACACATGACATAAAAACGAGTCCCGTTTGACTGATCAGCTTCAAATTGAGTGATTTTAGGACAGCGGTTTGAATGTAACTCAATGGTGCTCTCTGCTGGTAGGGATTAGTAAGATGGCGGATCGAACACTTCCGGTGGCTTCACTGCCTGTTGGCAGTTTAGAACGCGATGAGTGATCCAGTTATATAGACGGTTTCATCGGGCGCACGCGCCTGGACCTAAGTTAACTTCCGGTCTGTGTTGTGTATATCGGTCTGGCTGCGGTGCCATCTACAAACGCAGTTAAAGGCAAGGTGATGAGTAGACTGAAGTTGGGCTCAGGTGGCTGTGCTGCGGGATGTGTTTCCCATATATTTATTTATTTTTGGAGACTCGCCACAATTTTAAAACTGATCGATTTTCAAAAAGGCTTCGTTAAATAAACATGAGTAACGTAACGTTACGCACTGCATGTTTAATAATAATAATTCCTTACATTTATGTTTAAATATCAAAACGAGGCATGGGTGTTTTTATATCGCTGTATTTCTGAAAGAATACGTGCATGTTATATGTGTGATAAAGCAGCGTGTGAGCGTACCAGCTCTGCTTTGTTTACAGCTGTTACTGGGGAAACCTCTATTTCTAGCGCTTTATGTCTATGCTTTAAAACATCTCCTGCTGGCAAATAATGAATTAGCATTTTCATTAAGTCCGCCTGATCCACACAGAAAACACATTTTGTTTGTTATCAAAAAATATCTACTCTAGAGGGACTTGGCTGTTGTTATTGATTCTATTTGGAGTCTACCGGAAGTTAAGTTAGGTCCACAAAATGCTCACGCGCATTAACGTTTGTTTATGTTGATGCCGTTGAAACCGTCTATATATAGATCAGTGGTGTAGCCACATGATTCTGCCAGTCAGTGGCATAAAAGCAAAACACGGGGGTGAACGCCGGTTCAACACATAGTGATGGCGCGTGAGCGGTGAGCCTTGCTTCTTCACTAAACTTTGTCAGTTGTATTTGTTTTATGGTTTGGACGTTCAAGCGATTAGCCGATCGGATGTGTATTATATCGAGCTACCATGTTCGCACAGCTGAATTGTGGCACGAAAACTCATAGCTGTGAAAATTGCACGCACAGAAGAACACAGTTGTCAGCCCTGTCCTGTGATTTATCACTAAAGTATCTTAGATTCTCAACTTATAATAGCATATTTATCTGCGTTTGAAGGAACTAGGCTATTTACAACCCAAGCTTCACAATAATATAGAGATGGTATGACTAATTCACACACGCAATCACTCGCACTGGTACTGTTTACCTTTAATCTTTATTTATCTCTTACACCGAGTAATAATATGTAAGAAATGTTACGAACATAGATAAAATAACTGCGGATAGTGAGCTTCCTATGATCGTTCTTTCAATAGGAAAAAATATCCCACCTTTACTAGTCGATCTTAACCGCATAGTGCGAACTACGGGGGAGCTAGGGGGAGCTCGGCTCCCCTTAATAAGACATGGGCTCCCCTGAAAACGAGAAATCTGAAATTTTGGGGGGTCTCAAAAAATACTGACAATTTGAATATTTTTAAGTGCAATTTCAGTTTTGTAATGTGATTATGATGGCAAAAATATTATTCATTCATGCATGACGGCGATTAAAACCTAATTAACTTCAATAAAGATTAAAGACGTCACAGCATCAAGGTGTGGGGGTGCTGCGCTGCAAATTCCATGTTAGTATGTCATAGGTTCGTAGAAAAAAATAAACGTTGGAGGCCATTTATCGTGCGCAAAGTCCTTCCATTATGCAGTAATAGCATCATAGCCAGGGCAAAAAGAAAATAAGGTAGTTCAATTAATTTTGGTATTATTAAGAAATTGTGTAGTGATAACGCACGACTGATTCACCTGCTGCAAGCACTGGTAAACCTCAAGCCAAGCCCACTGTGAAAACGCATGAAGCTGAAGAAAAGTAATCTCTGGGATCCTAACCCCTCTTGCTTCGAGTCCTCTCTCGCGTTAAACTGGAACAGCCAGCAGTGGAGAGACTGGAAGAGCCAATATACATGGCTGTGTGTTAAGGATGGAAGCTTGGGGTGTATCACTTTGTAACGCGTTGTGTCAGGAGGGGGAAAAATATGGATAGCTCACAAAGTTAATAGGCCAGACAAAACTCACGGAGGCGATTGACATTTAACAACGACTCGTTTTATTTCTCCAATCGAACTCGGGCAATTGTCTGTCCCATGTTCCACCGTCCACAGCGTAACCAAAACAAAACAAACAAGATTAAAACAAAATGATTTCCAAACAGAGATTACCCGCATACATGGGGGATTCGAGTCGCGCGTGTATACATTATCATACAGAGTGCATACCGTTTTACAGGGAGCGCGCAGCTCTTAAAGGGGCCACATTTTTTTCCACTCGTTTCAACTTGTAAGGACGCAAAAAACCTTCTTCTGTCTGAAAAGGTACCTGGCACGCACTTGTCTGAGGAGTGGATTAATGATTAATGCTCAGAACCAGTCGCGAAAAATTATATATAAATACAGGGACAGCATTGCACACAAGATGGCCATTGAAGTGGCATTGACTAAGCAAGGGCGATTCTGGCAAATAAAGTAATTGAGGTGAATTCTAAATTAACGGAGGAGAGCGCAACATCATTCAAGGCTGTCTTCCTGACCTGACCTTCCTGACCTTCCTGATCAATTTGTGTCGATAAAGTATAATAGTGCATATTGTAGCTGTTATGTATCTTTGTAAGTCATTATATGTCCTTTTTTGAGGCACTCGTGTCGATAATGTATAATAGTGCATACACTTGTAGCTGTTGTAAGTCCTTATTTGAGGCATGCGCATGTGCACGACCTCTAACCCCCCCCCCCCCCCCCCCCCCCAAAAAAAAAGAAGTGGGCTCCCCCAAAGGACACGGTATAGTTCGAACACTGCTTAACCGTCTAGCTGAGGCCAGTATATAAAGATGCTCAGGTGCGCACGCGTATCACAGACGGCAACACTGAACGACCTCTCGTTTGCAAAGTTCTCCTTTAAGTTCCTCCTGCACCTCACCGATCAAAAACAAATCGCAGTTTAAACAAGCAAAAAAGATTTTCTGACAGTTTAAAAGGTTCAGAGTAAAATTTTGGCTACGTTCAGTACAAAAGCCTAATTGCTGCAGGCTGCTTTATTTACGTTTTTTCTTTGTTCACTTTTTTTTTTTTTAGCTTTTGCTCTGTACTTTTTTTGTTTGTTTGCACACATTAAGGTTTAGTTTAGGTTTTCAGCTACAAAACACAATGTAGCGTAAAGTTAAAGCTTATTGTGTATAAGCTTGTTCAAAAAAGACTGAAACAATAAATGTAACTGAAAAATAACGTCTGTCTCATTAAACTTAATTTAAATAAACAAATATTTAAATATTCTTTTTTTGTGAGCTCATATATTCGAATGTGATATTTGCGGAAAACGCCCATCCCTATAATCTATACAACCACGTGCACCAAGGATGATAACTATAAAGTTTTAATATTAGTTCTAATTGTAGGAGAATATATTGAACGCTACACCACAATGGCAAAGAGGAACGATTTAGCTGATGAACAATAAAACATTGACTGCCAATCTGAATCCACATGACTTTAAAGGCTCATATCAAGAATTGTAACCGTTAAAGATGAAGTTAACTATAATGGTCTCCACACCAAAGAACAAAAACGTTTGGCTCTGGTTATGTTGTCCGCTGTTTTAGAATGCTTGAGCAATCATGTGGATTCTAATTGGCTTTCATTTGTTATCTTTCATCAGCTAAAAAAAAATATATATATATATATATATATATATATATATATATATATGTATATATATATATATATATATATATATATATATATATATATATATAATATACACATACACCTAAAAACTGGTACTAGTATAGAATTTTTTTTTTTTTTTTTTTGTGGCGGGTGGCAAAATTGCAGCACGTGATTGTAAACTAAATCTTATTGTCTGTTCGTGTGGGAACTAATACATTTATCATTGTTGTTGTTCTTGGTTTGAATGGGCCTTTAAGTGATAGTTCGCCCAAAAATTAAAATTTGATGTTTATCTGCTTACCCCCAGGGCATCCAAGATGTAGGTGACTTTGTTTCTTCAGTAGAACACACAAAGAGATTTTTAAAACAAACCTTTCTGCAGTCTGTCAGTCTTATAATGGGTGTGAATGGGAATGACGCTAAAACATACACAAAGAAAGCCAAATTAAAACCTGCGGCTCGTGGCGATACATTGATGTTTAAAGACACAAAATGATTGGTCTCTGCAAGAAAATGAACAGTATTAATATTGGTTTTTTTTTATTTATTTTTATCTCTGATGCACTGCAATGCCTGAACTAGTGATGCGCAGGTCATCTCATAACCCACGGGTCAGGTTTGGGTGGGTAAAGACATTTTCGCTTTATTTGTTGGGCGGTTAATTAAAAACTAAATAAAACAATAAATTAATGTTTCATGCAATTCCCTATAGCCTATATTAAATATTAGGGCTGTCACTTTTGTGAAAAAAACATTTTTGATTTTTAAGACATGAGGGTTCATTGAATCGATTGTAAAATCGATTTTCCGTGTAAAACAAAAAAGACGTTTCCTTTTTCAACGCCAAATAACAGATGAACGTAAAGAGAGCGCTGGAAACACACAAGTCAGCAATATTTCTTATTTATTGGCATTAGAGCTGTAATCAGCCTTAAAAGATTTCGGCACGAGCCCGAAAAATACATTTTGAGTGACAGCTTTTTAAAAGCATGAACCCGTTTACAGTCCGACATTCAAATATGCGCCCACACACACAGCTCTTTTGCCTTTTGTCAAGAATGAGTCATTTATACATGTTTTAACATAATTTATTCATAACTAACGTAGACTAGGCCACGGAATAAATTAATAAAATAAGTCCTCTGTGACATCTTAACATCTCAGCACTCTAAATAGGCATAGGCTCATTTAGCCCATAAATAGACCAACGCACCAATAAAACGAGTCTTTTTTAACAAATTAAATTAGGATAAATTTTAAATTAAGATGGGTATTTGGCAATAACGAAATTAAGATAAAGGCTCCGCCGGATTTGCTTCGCCACTAGCAGCTGACATTTAAAGGTCCAGTTTTACGCGCTTTTTTGAAGCTTTGATTGTGTTTACAGTGTGCAATATAACATGTTCATGTTTCGCGTGTAAAAAAAACACAGTATTTTTCACACAATTCACCTATCTGTATACTGCTGTTTTCACTGTCACAAAAACTGGCTGATGACTTCCTTGTTCTATGAAGCCTCTCCTTCAGAAATACGTAACGGGTTCTGATTGGGCCAGCGGTTCCTGTGCTGTGATTCGACAGCAGCTGAGAGCAGGCTGCCCTCCTGGTAACCTATGCTGGTAACGCGATTGGGCTAGAACGCACGTGCTGGAGATGTATTTATAGTCACAGGAGGAAGGTTTTTACTGACGAGATGCGCATGAAATCCGCAACCGCAAAGCCCTAACATCTAGTTAACAAAGCTAAACAGCGTTGCCCTTTGTGTAATAAGTTACAGAAACTGTTAAACGCACCAACTTAAATAATAAAATACACTTACCGGCTGTGGTCCATAAACAATGCCTTCTCCAGACAAAGAGGGAACTGCTCCATCTTTCAAGAATAATCTTCGTGCAAATCCAGCATTAAACTGATTGAGATTGAGAAAGTTGTCCTCAGCAAGCTGTCCTCAGCAAAATGAGCTGCACATAGTTTTACATGTGCATTATAATGTTCGGGAACCGAGTTAAACATAAATTTTAACTATTAATCTCAAAGTACAGCGTTCCTAGGAAGCACAAACAAAGATGATTGGACTCCGAGATGAAAAAAACAGCGTTTCAACAACATGGCGACAAACACAAACAGCTCTTCCTTCTCCGTCTGAGCGCAACAAGGCCACGCCCCCCTGTTTGTGAATTAATGTGGGCGGTGGTTAGTCAAAAAAACTGTTTTAGTGACGTTATTACTGCAGGAACTAGAGGGCTGTAGTCCAAACGGGTCGTTTTTTGTAGGCGAATTCTGTTAAATAAAATATCTCGCTTGGCATTGAACTTTTAGCTTTAGAATTTTATAGATATTATTTATATTCTAACAACAACATTACACACTAACTAAAGTTTAAAACATGGAATCACGAAGAAGGGGACCTTTAATAAAAGAATAATGCCAACATTAGCGTCCCAATTATGCATTTAAGACTCAATGAATATTTAGTTATCATTTGAAAAACCTTTACTCACAGAGATTAGGCTAGTTCTACATGTTTTTGTGGAGGAAAATGATTGAATCCACTGTAGATGTCTTCAGCGCGTTTCTGAGCTCACTGATGGTGCGTCATTATTCACTCATTATTCTCATTATAAACAGGTCAAAACTTTTCCAAACCTCAGACTTTGCTTTAGTTGCTGATGCAACCAAAACATGTTCGCCAGAGGCAAGCTTTCATTGCACCTACTCAGTATCCATTTTCACATCTTTCTCGCGCTAATCAAAACGCATCACATGACCGCTCGTTTACCTCGGGAACCGGAGCGCAAGCCAGAGCCCGCGTCAGATGATATAAATAAAGCCCGAACCTGACCAAACTCAAGATCTTCAGCCCTATTTGTCATGAAGTTTCGCACAGAATAAAAAACAGCAACAGGAGTGCAACATTCTCGAAAAAAATATATATGCAGAGGGGACTGCTGCCATAACATAAATTAAAAACATCACTGCAAGCTTCAACCCAGCTGCATTTATGATTTAGGCAATTCAAGGCAATAAGGCTGTGCAAGGTGGGAGTATTGCTGCCAATCTTTCACCACAAAAGCCGGTCGCTGTCAGCTGGCAATGGTGGCTTCTTTTCATAACTCAGCATCTCCTGTAAAGAGGTCGCTTTCGACGTCACTGGGTCAGGCGCGTATTTGCTGGTAATTTCTGTCTAGCTTTCGCAATGCATACTGCACTTTTGGAATTCTTTATTTTCTTTTTCTGCTTGTTTGTGAGTTTTTAATTGTTTAATTATTTTAAAAAAAAATAATAGTGTACAAATTTGGTTAAAATTCCCCTATTTTCATTTCGAAACTTGTTTTGGTTGGTCCGATCAATTGTGCAATCGATTTTCGAAAGAAAAGTGACAGCCCTATTAAATATCTATCTTTATCAAATTACAATACGAAGGCCTACTTCGCAATGTAACTTGGGTGGTGTCCCCGATGCTTGGGTCATCTCATAACCCGTGGATAAAAACCTAAATAAATACTATTCAGTTTTTTGCAGACTGATTGTTTTGTGTCTTTACACATCAATGTATCGTCACAAGCCACAGGGTTTAATTTGATTTCGTTTGTGTATGTTTTTTTTTTTTTTTTTTTTTTTTTGTATGTTTTAGCTGTGGTTCCCATCCACTTGCATTATATGATTGAGAGACTGCAACAGTTTGTTTTAAAAATCTCTGTTTGTGATCTACTGAAGAAACAATGTCATCTACATCTTGGATGCCCTGGGGGTAAGCAGATAAAATAAAATTATCATTTTTGGGTGAACTATCCCTTCATGTGAACGTATAAGTTTCTGTTTTGTATTGAGATTCAAGAATTTTGTCTTTTCAATATTGAAGACTTTCTCCTTGGTGATCACCCTTTAAGCACAGTGTGCAGTCTTACTCGGGTGTTCTGGGAAGCATTTCCTCACTGCTTGTGTCACAATAGGAATCCCTCCCTGATGCCCGACTTCCTCCCGAGCTAATCTCTTTTCAAAAGGTTAATGATTTGAGATGAGACATCTAATGGATACAGCATATTGCATTAGTGCTGCATCACCGATAATCACAAATAATGATGCCATGGGCTTTAGAAATACGTCAAGATGTATGCACTTTTGTGGGCTTATATTTAGTATAATTCCCACCACCAATGTTTAGCATGGCTGTGATGCGGTTGACATTAGGAACAATAGTTCTGTGTGTGATTATAGGTCATTTAGGAGCACTTAAGTCCCTTTGTTTGGGCTTGATTCATCAAAGTGAACTTCTCTTATTCTTCTTCTAGGTAGGTCTTGCAGTTTTGTTGTCATGATTTTTTTTTGTTGGGTTTTATGTGGCCACAGCTGCCCTTGATTGTACCTGATTGCTTGTATGAGCAATAACTCGGTGTTGCGCTGATTTTTGTTGTTCTCAGATCTATTTAGTTTAAGTTTTTAAGTGACCCATATCTGTCATCCGTGAACAGACCTGCACGTCCACATCAATAAAAAACAACAACATCATGTGCTCTGCCTGCATGCACACGTAAAGACAAAAAGCACTGTATTTGCTGGATAACCCCTCATGTAATGCAAATTATAAACCTAATATTAATGCACCAAATCATTTTTTTAACCAAAAACATGGTTTAAGTTATTAAAATCAGGTTAATGGGTTTAAGTGTACATTTTCAGTAAATTTTACTCAGTGTGCTGTTTGTGTTTTGTCCTCAGGTGATAAATTAACACAATCATAGCAAAGTTCATTGGCAAAATGGCAACAAGCTGACTCAATATTTCATCTACAGAAATTGCAAGGTTCTACTTTAGCATCCTTTCTGTTCACAGTGATGTTTGTTCACACCTTTTGAGATGTTAATCTTTCATAGCTTATCGTTTTTTTGTGTACAAAATAGACGCTAACCGTGTCGGAAATAAGTTTATTGCAGGAGCAAGGATTAGATGTTGCCATTTGATTCATAATTCTGTCTGAAACTGAAAATAATGTTTTGCTGTTTTGCCCTAACATTATGGCTTCCAGGCTTTGTGTAAAATTGTTTCTTATTGTAAAACAGTTCGTTAGATAACGGACAAGGAAGTCAGGGGTGGCGAAAAATGCTCTTTATTAATTCAAAATAAAACACGATAAACAAAAGTAAACTGCGGCTCGGCTCTCTGCCTTTAAACATATAACCGCACACAGACTGCTCAGCTCTGCTCTATCCAAGATCCAGCCTCCTCTCGCCGGTCTGCTCGGCGCTTATAAATCCTCTCTCCCCCAATCACTGGAATTACAGACAGGTGTCAATCATTAATCATTTGACCTCCTTATTACCGCTTGTCCCCACATTCTTTCTCCCGCTGCAGTATTTTCGGCTTCCCACGCCCCCCTCGCCACATACCCCCACCGCCCGACTCAGGCCGGGGAGCACTCCGGCCTGCAGCAGCCCCCCCCACCCTCCTGGAGAGGAAGTCGGCCACCGCCATCTGGGCCCCCGGCCTGTGGATCACCTTGAATTTAAAAGGCTGTAAAGCGAGATACCAACGGGTGATCCGCGCGTTGGTATCCTTCATGCGGTGGAGCCACTGGAGGGGCGCGTGGTCCGAACAGAGAGTGAATTCCCGTCCCAGGAGGTAATAGCGCAGAGTGAGGACAGCCCATCGAATGGCTAAACATTCTTTTTCAATGGTGCTGTATCTAGTCTCTCTCTTTGAGAGCTTTCGACTTAGATACAGCACCGGCCGCTCCTCTCCTGCGACCACCTGAGACAGGACTGCACCCAACCCCCTGTCCGACGCGTCCGTCTGCAACAAAAACGGGAGATTAAAGTTAGGAGAGTGCAAGAGCGGCCCGCCGCACAGGGCAGCCTTTACCTTGGTTACGGCCTGTTGGCACGGCTCCGTCCACTGGACCGGATCTGGTGCTTCCTTTTTGGTGAGATCAGTCAGCGGGCTGGTGAGGTCCGAATAATTAGGAATAAACCTTCTATAATATCCCGCCAGCCCCAGGAACTGTCTCACCTCCTTTTTGGTCTTGGGGCTTGGGCAAGCTGCAATTGCTGCGGTCTTGTCAATTTGGGGACGCACCTGCCCATGACCCAAGTGGAAGCCCAGATACCGTACCTCCACCCGCCCAATTGCACACTTCCGTGGGTTCGCCGTGAGTCCAGCCACCCTTAAGGATCTCAGGACCGCACGCAGATGTTCCATATGCCGCTGCCAATCATTACTGTGTATAATGATGTCGTCGAGATAGGCAGCGGCGTACGCGGAATGGGGCCGGAGAATCTTGTCCATAAGACGCTGAAAGGTGGCGGGAGCCCCGAATAACCCAAACGGAAGGGTGACAAATTGGTGCAACCCAAACGGCGTGGTGAAGGCCGTTTTTTCTTTGGATAATGGCGACAAGGGGATCTGCCAATACCCTTTTGTTAAATCCAGTGTCGAATAAAAGCGAGCCGAACCTAACCGATCAAGCAGCTCGTCAACTCGGGGCATTGGATAAGCGTCAAATTTCGACACTGCATTCACCCTTCGGTAATCAACACAGAAACGGACCGAGCCGTCTGTTTTAGGGACTAAAACTATCGGGCTCGCCCAGTCGCTATGCGATTCTTCTATTACTCCCAACTCTAGCATGGCCGTTAATTCATCTTGAACCACCTTTTTTTTGTGTTCCGGTAAACGATAGGGGCGGCTGCGCGCCACTTCCCCGGGGACCGTTTCGATATGGTGCTGTATGAGATTGGTGCGACCCGGCAGGGGAGAAAACACGTCCGCGAAATCTGCTTGCAACTTGGCTACCTCGGCAAGCTGCCGTGGCGAGAGGTGATCTCCCCCAGGGACCAGAGCGAGCGGGTTGGTTTTGACAGCTGCTTCTGGCCCGAGATCATCCTCTGCTGAAATTGTCACGGCTAACTCAACCGAGGCCACCTCATTCCACCGTTTTAGCAGGTTGAGATGATAAATCTGACGTGAATTCCCTCTATCCGAACGCACCACCTCATAATCGAGATCCCCCACTCGCCGTGTAACCACAAACGGTCCTTGCCACTTTGCGAGTAATTTAGAACTGGATGTTGGAAGTAACACAAGCACTTTCTCTCCCGGTGTAAATTGACGCGCTCGCGTACCCCTGTTGTACAGCCGACTCTGTCTGTCTTGAGCCTGGAGCAAATTCTCCATAGACAGCCGCCCCAGAGTGTGAAGTTTTGCTCGAAGGTCCATGACATACTGAATTTCACTACGGCTGTTTGAAGGCCCCTCCTCCCAAGCCTCCCTAATGACGTCAAGCACCCCGCGGGGCTGACGACCATAGAGAAGCTCGAATGGGGAAAACCCTGTGGAGGCTTGTGGAACCTCCCGCACTGCGAACAACAGGGGCTCGAGCCATTTATCCCAATTTTTGGCGTCCTCCTTAACGAACTTACGAACCATGGATTTCAATGTGCGATTAAATCGTTCCACCAAGCCATCTGTTTGTGGGTGATAGACGCTGGTGCGAATCGATTTAATGCCCAGTAGTTCGTATAGCTCGCTTACCGTACGTGACATAAACGCCGTGCCCTGGTCTGTGAGGATCTCTTTGGGGATCCCCACTCGGGAGATCACCCGAAACAGTGCGTCCGCCACACTCTTTGCGGAGATTGTGCGTAGCGGCACTGCTTCTGGGTATCGTGTTGCATAGTCCACGAGAACTAATGCAAAACGATGCCCGCGTGCTGAGCGTTCTAATGGCCCGATGAGGTCCATACCAATTCTCTCGAAGGGGACCTCTATCAGTGGTAAGGGACGCAATGGCGCTTTAGAAGTGGCCGGCGGATTTACCAGCTGACATTCCCGACACCCCGCACACCACCGGCGGATGTGCTCGTGAATGCCCGGCCAAAAAAAACGGGCCATGAGCCGCTCACGTGTCTTTGCTTCCCCCAAGTGGCCTGCCATGGGACTACAGTGAGCCGCCTGGAAAAGCATTTCCCGACGGCTTTTTGGGACTAATAATTGGGTTATATTCCTATTTGACTGGGTATCTTGGGTCACCCGATACAACCTATCTTTTATTATGGAAAAATAAGGGAAAGAGAGAGGCTGGTCAGGCTGGAGAAGCCGTCCGTCGATGGTGCGGACCCGGTCATACACGTTTTTAAGCGTCTCATCACGAGACTGCTCCAGTGGAAAGTCATCTAGCTCAGGGGACCTGAAGTCCGCCCTCGCTCTCGTTTCCTCCGAGTCAGCCTGTGAAGGTCCCGCAACTGCATCGCCAGCCTGCGCCACCGCTTCTCCGTTTCCCTGCCCTGTCTCCCAAGAAGCATCCGCACACAAAACCCCCAATAATTGTGTAAAAGCTGGCCAATCTGTCCCCAAAATCAGCGGATGCCTAAGGTGGGAATTAACCGCCACCTTCATTCTATGCGTTTTCCCCCGAAACTGAATACTAACCGGCACTAGAGGGTAGTCCACCACATCCCCGTGCACACACCTCACTTTAACCTTGCGGCTTGTATCCAATGCCCTCTGTTGCATCAGGCTTTGATGGATGGAGGTTTGGTTACAGCCCGAATCCACCAACGCCTGATATGTACCCCCCTCGATACTCACAGGTATTTGGTACAGTCCAGCCTGATCGGGGGCGGCCGCTGGGGAGTCGGGAACCCGGATCAATGCTCCCACTTCCATCATTGGACACCGGTCCAGAAAATGCCCCGGGTCCCCGCATCTCCAGCAGGCCGGCCCAGGCCTTCCCGCCGCCCCAGCGGCAGAAGGATGGCCAAAAGATTGGTGGAGAGAGGAGAAAGGGGCGGAGGGACCAGTAGCCCCTGCGCCCTCCCGTGTCCCTGGTCTGTTCCCCTGGAAGGCCCCACTCCGTTGTGGGACACGAGGGGGCACGTTACTCCGCGACCTGGGAACAGGAATAGGGCGAGAGGGAGAGGGATGGGAAGGAGAAGAGAGAGAGAGGTTAAAAAGGGGCTCGCCACCCCCCGGGCACGCCACCAGATGGTCTTCAGCCAGCTGGATAGCCTGCGTCAGCGATGACGGGCGGTGGCACCGGACCCACTCGGCCGTCCCCCGAGGCAGCCGAGCGATGAACTGTTCCAGTACCACCAGGTCGACCACTGCTTCGACATCGCGATCCTCCGCCAGCAACCACCTGCGGCAAGCATCCCGGAGCTGTTGGGCCATCACGAAAGGCCGGCCGCTGTCCCCCAGCTCCCTTGACCGGAAGCGTTGCCGATGTTGTTCGGGGGTACGGCCGACTCGCTGAAGGACGGCCCGCTTCAGGTCGTCATAGGCCAGGAGGTTCGCTACAGGCAGCTGTTGGGCCGCCACCTGTGCCTCCCCAGTCAGCAGCGGAATGAGGCGCACCGGCCATTGTGTGCGCTCCCAGCCACACGCCTCCGCTGTTCTCTCAAAGAGATCCACAAACGCCTCTGGATCGTCTTGTGGACCCATCTTCATCAGCGGGACGTGCGCTAAGGAGGGGACTGCTGCTGGGGTGCCCTCCCGGCCCAGAAAGCTCCGGAGGACTCGCCGGTCTTCATCCTGGGCTTGGACCAACAGCCGGAAGCGATCCTCCTGCTCCAACTTGAGGTCCATCAGCGCCTGATGTTGGGTTTGGTGAAGACCGGCGAGTGACTTCACCAGCTCCGCAAGTGGCGTTGCTGTCGCTGGCTGCATGGCGGCGTGCCGGCTTCCCTATCCGGGTCACGGCACCAGTGTAAAACAGTTCGTTAGATAACGGACAAGGAAGTCAGGGGTGGCGAAAAATGCTCTTTATTAATTCAAAATAAAACACGATAAACAAAAGTAAACTGCGGCTCGGCTCTCTGCCTTTAAACATATAACCGCACACAGACTGCTCAGCTCTGCTCTATCCAAGATCCAGCCTCCTCTCGCCGGTCTGCTCGGCGCTTATAAATCCTCTCTCCCCCAATCACTGGAATTACAGACAGGTGTCAATCATTAATCATTTGACCTCCTTATTACCGCTTGTCCCCACATTCTTTCTCCCGCTGCAGTATTTTCGGCTTCCCACGCCCCCCTCGCCACACTTATTCCATATGCGTTTTCTTAAAACATTTTGACATATTAATTTTAATGTCATCTTTGAAAATTACAGGTCAAACTATGAAGTTTTAGTCTTATTGTGGACAACTCATCTGTGCACAGATTTTGTTTTGAAATAATTTTTTATCAAAACCATTACAAAGTAAATTTTTATTGTTATTGACACAATGTAGGTCAGACTTGTTATTATACAAAAAGGTTAAATATTGGCAAATATATTAAGCATCATACATTTGCTTTCACTGTCTGCCAAATGTGATGTTGACTGATTGTGTAATTAGAACGGAAATTGGCTGTTTTCTATCTGTAGCTGACCAATTAATCCACCCTTGGATGAAGCCTGTTTCCAAAAAAAAAATGTCCACTAGTAAAATGTAGTTTCATTTGATGTGGTGCTATAGATTTTCCGGAGGTGAACAGTGGTTAATTTGAATAGAACTGTGGCATTGCCATTCACAGTGAAATATTTCAGCTTTTGTGAATTTGTTTTAGTAAGAAAGCAGGTGATTTCATAAAGATTTAGTGAAGTAATGTACTTTTCAAACACTCTTATTGTTTCAGAGATCTAAAGGTCTTTCCACACTGAGTGCGATGCAAAAAAAATGATACGAATCGCCTACAAACTGGGCTTTCATAGCAAACGTGAAATGATATAGAAATTAAATAGTTTGCCTTCTGGTAATTCATAATTCATGCCTTTATGCTAGGTGCCACCAACCAACAAAGCATTTTTCCTTAGATGACAATTTTCAATTGTGATCTATAGTTGATTTTGATTAATAACAAGGCACATGCACATCTTTGTATGTTTAATTACACTACACTGCTAATATTTGTCAGAAACATCCATTATTGCTATAAACATACCATGCGCTGCATATAAAACGCATACAGTAAATATATTGTCATAATCATATGTCTACTGGCTTTCATATTTCATGCGCTGACTCATTGCGCACGTGGAAGAAAACGGATGGTGAATCGGAACGTTTGCTTTTTCGCGCTCCATGTGGAAAGGCCTTAATGGTGTTCAAAACATACTCAGATCGAATGTTTCCTTCCCTCAGTGCGCTGGCAGCAGTGAATGGTTCAGCGGCAGCGGTGCCAACAGCAGTCGTCCCATGAGTTTTCTTTTGGCCTGAGCTGTCTGCTTTGGGCTCAGGCCTGGTTCGTCTGGATCTCTGTGCCTCCGGCGCCGCAGTCATGGATCACCCCAGAGAGAAGGAGGGCGAGAGGCCGGCCAGGAGCAGTAAAGTGGCCCAGGGGCGCAGCGGGCACTCGCGGCCCTCCAGCTCCTCCTCGTCCTCTGGGGTCCTTATGGTTGGACCGAACTTCAGAGTTGGCAAGAAGATCGGCTGTGGCAACTTTGGAGAGTTGAAGCTCGGTAAGAGGAGCCATTCATGTACTATCTGTTCACAAAAGTCTCCATGGAGCAACTAGGGGTGAAGTTCTTTGCTTAAAGGTGCCAAGCAGGAGTGAATCTCAGGAGCTCTGGTGTTCTTGGGTTGTTAGCCAATCCACTGGGGAACGTTGACTTGGGGAACAAGTTGTATTGCAAAAATAGCATTTTCAGCAAGTTTTCTTAGAACTTGCCTCAATGATCTGTTAGTAGAACAAACAGATTGGATGGGACCTGTTTGGGGTTGTGATGTTCAGTTGGTCACCCTTTGTCTGTTTTTCTTTTTAGGAAAGAATCTCTATACAAATGAGTACGTTGCAATAAAATTGGTAAGTATACTTATTATTTTCTACGAAGTAATTATAACAGCATAGGCTGGTGTTCTGTTAGTGTTTTGTTTTTACGTGTAGTTGTAATGTCTAGGCATGTCTGTAGATCTGGAATCAAACTCTAAAGGCTGAATTTGTTCAAAGAAATCAACTCCAACTGCTGTATTTTAGACAGAAGTTTAAGGAACATTAAGTGTGTGTTTCTGGCTGGAATATTTGTTTATTGTAAACAAATGAAAGAGTTGTTTTCCTGACACTCCTAAAGGAACCTGTGAAATCGAGGGCCCCACAGCTACATTTGGAGTACCGGTTCTACAAAACATTAGGCAGTTCAGGTAAGATTATAATCAGCACCAGCACTGCTGTATGCTGCATTTTCTCCTTTGTTTGCTTGGATAATATTCATTTCACGTGTTTTCATGTGCTGTGTTTTATAGTTTTGCATTCACATCCGTGTGTTTGCTCAATGTATCTCATCTACCTTTAGTCTTAATCTTCATATTCCGGTGCGTGACTTTGTTTATTCCTGCGCTAAGGCTTTGTGATGGGGATTTACCATTATCTTTTTTTTTTTTTTTGCTTTTAAACCTGCAGTTTCCAAGCAAGTTTTGTGAAGATGTTTCCTTTGTATTGGATTGAGGATTATTTTCCCCTCTGGAGTATTTGACATGTTGAGTCATAGCTTCAGTTTTGTTTGTTTTACTACTGCACCTAGGTGTGTGTGTGTGTGTGTGTGTGTGTATATATATATACAGAAAACTTGTCGGCAATGATCAGATTATGTTAAAAGATATTTTGTCCCTCTGACAAAGAATTTCTTCAGCTTTTTTCCATTGTATATTTGTCCATTGTATATTTGTAAAATGTCAAACCCATTGTGGTGGTGTTCCTTAAAATTTCGCTGCCTTTTGTAGGCTATTTGTACTTCATTGTCTTTTTCCCATATCAATTTTAAAGTTGGTGTAAGGCACAAAGTGGGAAGAAATAAGTAGAGTTTCCATTCATGCATTTTCATGCAAATTTTGAAGTGTTGAAATGACAATATATTTTCCTATGATGGAAACACATTTACTAAATAAGTCATATAAGAATAATTATGTGATAGAAAATATCATTGAAATAATGTGTTACTATGAGTGCTTCATATATTGTAATGAATGTAAAAAAAAAAAAAAAAAAAAATATATATATATATATAATGAAATTATTATTTTTTTTATATAAAAAAGATAAACCGCAACAGTAGATACAATTTCCATTTGTATTTTGCAACATTTTCCCCCAAATTTCAGATTTTTAGGTAGAGTTTGTTGGATGGAAATGCTTTTTTTCCCAGTATAAAAGTGTTCTGCATAGCTTAAATCTGTAACTTGAATGGAAAAATGTGTTTCTGTTGGGCAGTACAGTGTGTTTTGTGCTGGTATTATTGGTTTAGTAATTTCAGACTCGACAATTCCTGCCGGCCCGAGAGTCACTAACCGTTAGGCCACGACTTCCCCGTAAAATGTGTAAATGTATGCCATTTTGACCTCAATGCTAATAGACTGCTCTGCTATAATTCAGAGATCGCTCTGTGATTTTTTTTTTTTGGGTTGGTTTGCTTTTAAATCAGGACACCATATTGAAGTAAGACTCAAACTAGTGGTAAAGCATTTGTCTGCTTGTGCAGTAGCTGCTTCATGCTGCACTTTGATTCAGGAAGTGGTGGCTGGGTTGTCACAGAGCAGTGCGGTGATGGTGTTGTCCCTGTAACACAATGCTCTGTTCAAAGTCTGGATGATGACAGGACAGGAGGTGTGGCCTCGGACTCCACTCCTTGAGATTCACACACAGCCGTTCCTCAGTCAACATTTTCATACTGAGTGTATTAGCATAAGAAATATATTCAGCAGCAGCAGGGTCAGCAAGATGGTACCTGGTCATGTATAGCCAGTTTTGTGTGTTTGCATTTCATAAATAGCTAGTTAGCTAGAAATGTCATTGTTGTCTGAGGGGAATTCAGATTTGGGTGTCACTCATTTCAAAGGGGTCATGCTAACAAGCATATTTTCTTTGATATCTTCCAGAGCTAATTTAAGGAACAGATTTTGAGTAATGGTGCATATTGTTCTCATACTGGTTTCTAAGCACAGACAAATTTTACAGAACATCCCATTAAAATGAAATTGAGATTTTAAAATGCTCATATGATGCCAATCACTGTTTGAAAATTGTTCTTATTTTGGCTGGAATGAATTCTGACATTCCTGTCATTTTACTTAATAAAAATGTAATTACGGTATGCAGTGACATAATTTGCAGTATCTGCAGTTTTTAATCCGTTGAAAAGAGCTGGGAATATTTTTTTCTTTTTTCAGTTTTTTTTTTTTTTTTGATTAATATTAAGTTCACAAGAACAGCAGCATTTGTTAACATTATTGTAATGGTCACGGATAATTTATTTCCTAGAAGTAGTGATTTATAGGGAAAAAAAGAACACAAGTACCACATAGCACATTTATTATCAGTGATATTTACAGCTTACTTGATACATTTACACCTCAGACAATCGCAAACATCAATGACGGGGTATAACACATTTAAAATATTTACGCCAGAAAAGATATTAATGAACATAAGTTAGTTACATACATAAAAACAAGCATGCTTTGTATGTAGGCCTATACAATCCAAAAACGAGTTATGAACATTGCTATATTCGTGAACAGAGAATAGCCTATCACAGTAAATTCATTCTTACTGACATTAGACTAGCAACATTATAACTCCTATTAGGCTATTACTTCTATATCGAATTGCTGTCTGTTATAGAACATAAAAAATAAATAAAAATAAAAAGCATCCTAGCATTGTGACACATTTAGAATTTAGATTATGTGAATGAAACTTCATAAAGTTTCACTTGATTATACATTAAGTCAGTGATTATAATTTGGAAAATGTGTACCAGTTATGTGAAAACCAATACGAGTAGATTAATAAAATAAAGACTTACACATGTTTATGATCTCTGCTGGATCAAGCCAACTCATTCTTTTTTCCACAAAATACAAAAACAATCCGGGTTTGTTGACCCCAAAAGGTTTAGCAGCACATAAAACAAAAATTGTATTCAAATTCTTAATTTATTGTAGCTAGTGGTTCACCGATATTTCGGCTGATATTTGGCATTTTGGCAAAAGAAACTGAGTATGCTGTGTAATCATTTAAGGCATGAAGTTTCCATGAAGTTGATTAAAGCTGCCTTAAGGCGGTCGCACACCGGACGAGACGCGCCGCGTCGCGTCGCGCCACATGTAGGACAACTCGAGGTATCGCACACTGGACGCGCACATTCTATATGCGTGAGCTCAATTTCGCAGCAAGATGGGAGAGTTTTAACTTCATCTATTATTTTAATTTTAAATATATGATTTTAATTGATAAAAGCTGAGTTTTTAACGTTAATTAATGAAAAGAATCTGTGTTATTATAATAAGTCTGTTATTGTTTTGTTGTATCTGTTGTCTAGGCAACTGTGCTGCTGAAAACGTAACCAAACACTTTGTAATGTTTTATTTGAATGAAACAAGTGTGCTGTACTTTAATTTCAGTTTCAGTTTATAACATCTGGGTTTTTTAATATAAAACTATGCGGATGGCGCTCTGTGGCGCGGCAGAAATTTGAACAGCGTTCTGAGTCGTAGCTGGGCGCCGCGGACAGACGCCGAATGGCGCCGCCGGTGTGTGTACTCACATAGAGAATAATGTGTTCGAATTTTAAAGACGTGGCGCGACGCGACGCGGCGCTGCGCTTCTCGTCCGGTGTGCGACCCCCTTTAAAGCTATTTATGGAATTATATGAGTCCGATTTAGAACATGTCCTGAAGCGCAGTGATTTTTCAAAACTGTCCTGGAGCAGCCCAGCACTGTCTCTAAAGCCGCGTTTTTTAACCCAGGAACTAGGGACTTTGGCCTGGTACTTGGTGTGTTTCCACCGCAGGAACCAGGAACTAAATAAAGTTCTGGGTAAAAAAATGCCCCTCAGAAAGTCCCTGCTTGCGAGGTGGTACTTTTTTAAAGTTCCGGAACTTTCGGGGGCGGGACTTTGGCGCTAAACATGCTGATTGGTTGAATCCACGCAGCATTGGTTGAGTTCAACCACCATTTATTCGGATCAACATTTTCACAATATTACTGTTATTGTGTCATGAAATGTAATTTTAAAAGTATTTCAGGTGAGAATGTAGTTGTTTAAAACTCAAATCTGTTGTTTATTTATAAAGACATCGCCTATTTAAAAATGTGTTTCGTCGATCTCGTAGACGGTGAGCTCCACTCGATCAGCGGGAGCTCAGTCCTCATGTATCCGCCGAGAAGCAGCCTCATCTCGGATAGATCTTCTGATATGTGCCTCTGGCTCTGATGTCTCTTTAGTGGTTAAACATAAAATATAATTCAGCTGCGGGGTAAATCTAACAGGTTTTCTTTGGTCTGTATTCAATTTATCTATATGCTAAAATGAAAATAAAAAAGGCAAGTCTATATAATATTTTGTTTCATTTTAATGGCTGTATATAACTTTACACATATCCCTGAACTAAGTACATTTATGCAGCTGTTATTATGTTTAAATGAAAACGAAAGGAGGCAGTGGTATTTTATATCCTATTTCGTGTTATTATAAATATATTGAGGGGAAAATTGCTGTAGCCAAAGCCATCTGAGTTCACGCAGCATTGGTTGAGTTCAAACACTATTTATTCGGATCATTTTCAAATATTACTGTTATTGTGTCATGAAATGTAATTTTAAAAGTATTTCAGGTGAGAATGTAGTTGTTCAAAAATCAAATCTGTCTTTTATTTATAAAGACAGCGCCTATTTAAAAATGTGTTTCGCCGATCTCTGAGACGGTGAGCTCCACTCGATCAGCGGGAGCTCAGTCCTCATGTATCCACAGAGAGCAGCCTCATCTCGGATAGATCTTCTGATATGTGCCGCTGGCTCTGATGTGTCTTTAGTGGTTAAACATAAAATATAATTCAGCTGCGGGGTAAATCTAACAGGTTTTCTTTGGTCTGTATTCAATTTATCTATATGTTAAAATGAAAATAAAAAAAAAGCAATTTATATAATATTTCGTTTCATTGTAATGGCTGCATATACACATATCCCTGAACTAAGTACATTTCTGCAGTTGTTATTATGCTTAAATGAAAACCAAAGGAGGCAGAGGTATTTGATATCCTATTTCGTTTTATTGTAAATATACAGTAAGGAAAATTGCAGTAGCCAAGACGAGCTGACTGAAGTTATCAAGTACGCTGCTGTTTATTGATTTACCGGACTTGCGTCATCGCAGACATCACACTCCCCAGTCGAATGCACAAAGTCTGAACTAACTACTGATGATGCACGTCCAAAATCAGCTTACTTTTTTTTTCTTTTTTTTTTTATCAGCGGTACTTTGTATTGAGAAACGCGCGTGGACGTACGTCACCAGTCATTTGCCTATTCTTCCCGGTACTTTACACCGCGGTGGAAATGCAGAAAGCAACAGGTCTGCGGGGAAAAAGTTCCTGGGAAAAAAAGTTCCAGGTAAAAATGTTCTGGGTAATTTCGGTGGAAACGCGGCATAACAGACCCGATCAGCTCGTCAGCTCATTAGAGACTTTAAGACCTGAAGTGGGTCAGAAAAGGTAAAGAGTTGTGAGAAAATAAAATGCGCCTTCGATAGTGAACGTGAAATTGCATAGCTTATCAGTGATCTACGGCTCTGTCTATTAAATGTTGCTCCATTTGAAAGCAGGTGATGGTGATTTAACTGTAATCACGGAACCAGATTTACTGACTAGATGCGCATGATCATATTTACATTTACATTTATTCATTTAGCTGACGCTTTTATCCAAAGCGACTTACAATTGCTATATCTGTCAGAGCTCTGGAGCAACTAGGGGTTAAGTGTCTTGCTCAGGGACACATTGGTGTCTCACAGTGGATTCGAACCTGGGTCTCTTACACCAAAGGCATGTGTCTTATCCACTGCACTAACACCAACCCCATATCATTAGATATATTGCCCAGCCCCAATTTGAAGATTGAATGTGAAATTATTGCAATATAAAAGTATATTTAAAAGCTTTAATGTTCACAATTAATCGCTAACCTTCATTACTGTGAACTCTTTAATCATGTCTGCAATCCCCTGAATCAATTCATAAATTAGGATAATGTTAAGTGGCAATAATTCTCCTAATGTAGGTGTACTTAGGGCCAGTTCAAATAATGCAAGACGAGGACAGTGGAATGTGGAAAAAACAAAAGGTTTATATAGATGTGTAGATTAGGTTATATAGATAAAATATGGAAAAGTAGCACAGTGTTTGAGAAAAAAAAAACATTCTGTGCAAATGGCTGCTGAAAGCCCAGCTTTGCCAGCACAGGAATACATTTACTTTAAATAACTTGTATTAAAATAGAAAATATTTCAATTGTAATTGTTTTGCACTCTGTTTTACTGTATTTTTTTTATCAAACAAATGCAAGCTTGGTTAGCATGAAAAAATTGTAACACTCCCAAACATTTAAACCGAAACATCCATACCAACCAAAATTCACAGTCTAATTAATAATGAGATGTTATTATATTAAAAGTGCAATATTTACCATGCAAGTGTTTTACAATATTCAATACTGTATTGAGTAGAAGTAATAGATCATAGATTTTTCAATTTGGAGGACAAAAAAACTATCACCAGTTATTCAGGATTTTTGGTATTTGTATAAAAAAAAGAAGTATAGTAAACATGTGCACTTCTTACATTGGAAGTGGAAGTCAAGCGGATGTGTTTTTAATGATATATGTCGTTCAGGGGTGTGTTGGACCAGAGGAGACCGGAAAAGGGTGGCAGCAGCAGCTCTTCAATAATTCAGCATGCAGCACAGCGAGTGTCTATACGAGTGTCTCAGTAAAGCTGTGTGTTAGCCTATGTATCTGCTGCTCTGCTGGTTTAAGAAGGATGTCTGTGCAATTGGTTTGAGTCTTTCTGCTGTCTGTAGTTCTTCCTGTGCTGTATCTGGGACAGTATGCAGGCCGTGCGGCTCTGTACATGTCCCACAGCAGGGTTTGTGTCTCAGTGATGAATCAGCACTTCAGGAAAGGTGGCACTCTGACCACAAGCGTTTCCAGGATGTTCACTTAGTGCTGTTATCATATGACGTCTGTAAAGCAGTCCGCTGATTAAACTGCCTGGCAGCCTGGCTTGTGTAACTCTACACCGGTGCCTTGCTCAGCTCCTTGAGCAATACCGAATCAGCAGGGTCCCACATAAACTCTGAAGCCCTGACCCCTCACAGAGGCTGCTGGGACAATTTGCAGTCTTTGCTTTGTTAAAGTAACCTGTGTGACTGCACCTTAATAATAAAAATTTGTAATCAATGTTACGATTGCAAGGGAATTTATTAGGAGTGTTTTTTTTTTTTTTTTGTATTTAACTTGGCAAGCAATAAATAAAAAAATTATATTAACACTTTTTTTTTTAACTTATTCCACCTCTGTTTGAAATATTTTGATATTAATATGGTGCTCCAATATAAAACGCAACATTAAAATATGTATTCTAATATATATTTAAAATAATTTTAAAATGTATTACAGTTTCCTCACAAATATTGCACAGCAAATACTGTCTTCTAAATACGGTCTACCCTCCCCTAGACATGACATCAAGCTCTTTCATGCTGTCTTTCCCCTTATTTCTGTCCATTATGGGTGCTGGACAGATTCTGCATGTTCTAGGACTCTTGAAACTGGATGTAGCTGATTGCGCCTTTGTGACTTTTTTGCTCTAAGATTCAATTTTGGTTAACAGAGACACGGTGTGATTACAAAATGATTCCCAATTCATCGAGATTATTCATCAGTGGCATAGGAGCACCAACCTCCACCCTTTTTAAGTAATGTGAATTAGGTCTCTAATGACTAATTGCTAGATATCAGTAATGAAATTAGTCTAGAAGTTTCATTATCAATTAGCACAGTCTTTGTGCACGTCTAATTTCATTGAGAACAATTATTATTATTTTTTTTTAAATGCCTTAAAGGAAAATATGTAAGATTTTTGTAGTCAGATATCCAACAACTACTTGCACGGTGTGGTATATTTCATGCAGTTGTGGGTTTGTTATCCCAAAAGTTCCCAAAATCCAGATAAATGAATTTTTAAATAATGACTTGTCCCTGGTCATTGTTTCTTATCAATGATGCAATATTCACATGTCCTCAATTTCTGCTTGTAGCCTTTAAAGTCATAGAAATGAATAAAATCTCAAAGTAATGAACATTTTCATAGTCAGTGTAAATATTTCAATATACTCAGGTCAAACTGCATTTGATTATCATTCATTTATTATTGTAGTAAAATATCATAATTGACCTACAAGACATTTTGCTGTTATGAGCAAACATTTCCGAAAACTATTCAAAGTAAACCAGTTCACACTTAAAGGTCCAGTTCTCACTATTAACTATGATTTTAGACTCAAAGTCCTAATTAATAGTTAATAAGGCAGTTGTTAAGTTTATGTGTGTAAGATTAAGGATGAAGAATTTTTGCTTTAAGTATTAATAAAAAGCCAATAATCTAGTAATATGAATGTTATTAAGCAACTAGTTTATATTGTGAATTGGTCACTATACTAAAGTGTTACCGTGAACTATTGTAGAAAGTTTATTAATATACATTTGAGGATGTAAAGTTGATTAAAAAAAAATAAAAAATTAAAAATCCTTCTAAATTAAGCAAAATTATTCAACCCTAAAAGTTACACTTTGTAAAAAATATGTTCTTGTTTTAACCTCTTATAGATTTACAAATTAAAAATATTGAATTGTAACTACAACTAAAATATATTAAATGTTTGTTGAAAACTCTAAATATTTGTTTCAGATATTTTGTGGGTGCGGTCTGTGAAAATATAAAACTGATCTGCTAGCCTGGTGCCAACAGAACAACAACATCCTTTTTGTGAATATCTATAAAATGATTAACAGTCCTTATCCAGTAATCCAGATATCCATGAATGATTGCGAATCATGCATTTATTGCTCAAAGTGTGCAAAACCTGAATTTAATGTGGCTGATCGGCATTTACCTGTGATCTCATGATCCTGCTTACAATTTTATTACAATTAATGATTAAAAATCAAATAAAAATCTTATGCATTTTTGAGCATCATTGCAGAATAATATGAGAAAGCATCAAGATTTCCCAGTAAATCGAATTTCCCCTAGCTATAGTACAAAGAGCATCTCAGAAGTGTAGCCTCAGTGGAGTACGTGTCTGCAGGGTGGGCTGACTCCACTGGGCCCACCCGCTGAGCCCAGCTCATGCTTTATGGATGGGGGGGATGGGGTGATGAAGGCTGGAGAGTCTCGACCACGTCTTTGTGATTCTCACCTTTCTCTTTCTGCACAGCTTGTTGGGATGGTTTATAATGTTTGGTTCATGATGGCATATGACAAGACAATATGAAGTGCATTATTTAAAATGGATTGATACAGTCTCTGTTTGTTCTTGGCTGTAGTGGTTTTTCTTTTGTTAGGAATCCAGTAGAGCCTATAATGCACAAAGCCTTGTATATGCAATAAAGAAATCTATTTACATAACAGGCTTTGTCAGTTGGCTAGATGTCTTGCCTAGAGATTCCGATCTTCCTTTGAGCTTGAGCTCAGGTACGTCCTTTTGTGACCTTATGTTGTCATCCACAAGCGCATTTGTACCAAATCATTTAAATGCCATTCACTCCTTATCAGTCGTAATTCTTAAAATCTTTGCTTTTGTTAAACACAGTGTTTCCACTGGTTATGTTTTCTGAAGACCATGTTCTGGAGATTGTTTTAGTGATATCTGATTTAAAAACTAAATGTTATTTCCTGAATTAGCGGCTTGTTTATTGAATTGTACTGGAGTGTGTTTTCCAAAAGCAGCATTAAAAAAACTACAAGCACAAGGTTTAACGATTTGGTGAATACACACCTCCAAACAAACATTTGCAAACAGCATAGCAAAGTTCTGTGCTTGAAGTTAGAAGCTTAATTTTTTTGCATTATATGTAGACTTCAATTGATCATGCACTTGAGCAAAATAAGCAATCAAACATGCATTTAAATTATTTCATTTGTATATAACCTTAATTCAAGTTGATAAGTTATTATTTTGTAAAAAAAAATTTGTGCAGATTATCTTGATGGACTAAACGAATAACCAATTAATAGTTTCCCACATTTTATATACATATTTTTGCCTTGCCACGAAATGCAACACAAGTCTTTGGATGAAAGATGCGTTTTATCGCTTTCCTACTGATAAGGAGACTCTGGGTTCGCACCATAAGGTAAACTCGTATGATTATTCCATGTAAACACCACAGTTTTTACATAAAGTAATGAAACTTCAACGATGCATAGTGCTTAAAGCCACGTTAAAATTAAATGTTTACGACCACATGACGCTGTTACGAAGCATATAGATTAAAGATTTTTAGAAGCAAGGCTAAAATAAAATTGTGTACCCACCCTAACAAAATGATAGCTGAAATGTGGTACTTAATTCACCAATATAAGTTTAATCTTACCATATCCAAAAACCTGCTCACTTTGCTGTTTTTTAATAGATTAAATGCACTAGAATTTTATTCAATACTACATTGAGACAGTATTTTAATTATAATATTCATATTAATCAAGGATTTATTGACTTTTAATGCATCTTATTTCGTATGTACTTTAAATGTACAGAAATACGGGCTTTTATATATGCTTTAGTTATAATTATTTAATTTAATCACTACTTGCCACTACCATCTGGGGTGGCCAGCCAAATTTCAGGGTGGGGCGGTGCCACCCCTGGCCACCACTTAGACACGCCCTTGGTTGAAGGTGAGCGACCATAGTGTAGTTCGTTTATAGCGAACGTTTAGCTTTTAAATTCTGGCACTTTTATTTAGGCTTCAAAATTGATAAGTTATTATTATTTTGTGAAACATTCTTTTGTAAAGATTCTTTCATAAACTAGTTGAACAGCTTTTTTTTTTTTTGTGAAATTCCAAAATTCTATGGAAAAATCTTATTGGCTTTTTGTTGAGGGAACCAGTGTAATACTAATAGCCGATTGGCAGATCTATGAAGTGATGTTATAGATCCGCCACTCTATTCTGGAAAAGGGGCATGGAGCATCAGCTTGTTTTCATTTAAAGAGACATGCACGAAAACATCCAATTCTGCTTCCCCTCAAAATAGTCATTTTCAAAATGATCCGTGGGGTATTTTGAGCTGAAACTTCACGGATGCATTCTGGGGACACCTGAGACTTATATCAAATATTGTAAAAGGTTCATAATAGGTGCCCTTTAAACTAGAAATGAAAACCTAAAACTAGTTTCAAATATTAGTAAATACTAGGGTATTATATTAATAATTCTAAAATAACCCCCCTGTGATGACAACTCATAATTTTTCCAAGATGCCAAAATTGTACGATACGGTATCACAAAGCTTCTTTTTTTTCTTTTTATTATTATTAATATTACTGTTAGATTTAGGTTTTGGTTAAGGTATTGGCCTTTAAGTTTGGGTCATACAATTTTGAACTCTTTCTTACAATTCCGCAATCTCATACCACATTTTTACGACTTCTCTTGAAACTGAGTCAGTGTAAAAATTTCATAGACACGTACTATTAGAGCCACCAACGGAAATGAGTCGAGCATCAGCACACTACTCTGTCTGTGACTGAGCATGGAGGCTGCTCTCCTGAAGGATGGCGCACAGACATGCCCAGACATGATTCTCTGAGAGGTCTGCTTCAGCAGCATCAGTATGGTGCAGTGATGTCACGGCCCTTCCCTTCTTATTCTTATCCGCTCAGAGGACGAGTCACGCAGGATTCTGAGCAGTCCTACTTTTACCAGATGAAATGACCTTTCAGGATGTCTGTGATATTAAAGGAGAAGTGCGGGAACTTCAGACTGTACAATAGACATTAAATGGAGCCATACACTGGTCTATTGGGGCTCTCGGAAAACATTTATTTCCTGTAAAGGTAAATGGAATATTCTCTAATGTAAGTTCAACGCACAGGCGGTGACGAGGGTGTTAGTGATGATTACTCATCTTCTGCTGTTCCACTCCAAAGTAATGGTGTGATCAGTGCACACACTCTCTCCCCTCCCCATGCCTGGGCATGCAGCTCTTATCAATGAGGAGAGAAGTGACATCACTGGTCTAGAGATCACAGTCCACCCCATCTGTTCTGATTAACGTGTTATTACACACAAGCATTAATATTCAAACTCTATTTGTAATGCTCTTATGGAGATCTGTGTCCAAGCTGATAAACTGTGTGACCACTGTCAGTCGGTAATGATTGTGCTGAACTGTGCTATATCTGTGTTATATCTTAAATTATGTCATTAAAAAAACAACAACAATGAAATAAGAAAATCACTGTGAACAGGCAAACCTTTCCAGCATACCAGCATAGACCGATTAGTTGATTTTAATGAAACGCTATATTTTATTTATTTTTTCTCACTATAAAGACTGTGACTATGCTGTTTACATTTGGCATGCTAGGTTGAAACTTGTCACTTGAATAACTTATTTCAATTATATAAATCATTTAATATTTCTAATTTCAAAATTGTATATTTAATATATTAATATATTAATATCAACATGAATTTAATTTGCACTTTAATTGCAAAAAGTGCCACCTTCATTAAACATCGGAAAATGTACCTACATGCCACTTTTGTGTTCTTCTGTGTCACCTGTAGTACAAATTATTTTTTTATTAATTTTATATGATTGGTAACTTGTGTCTTATTCTACTTATTATATTGTTTTAATTAGATTTTTTTTTTTTGACAGATTATGACATACTTCAATAAAATTTGAAAAATGCAATTACAAAGGTAAAAGAAAATGCCCCTGTAAATTGTGTAATATGGCAAATATCAACACTTATTAAGAAGGCAAATTTTTGATAAGAATTTGATAATTGATCAGAAGGTGCTTTTAAATTTATTTTAATTAGGAGGGAGAGCACTTCTAATTACAAGAAAAAAAATGCAGGAATTGCTGTGGAATGGGGTTTGACCAAGGAAAATTTTTTACTTTTTTTTTGCTTTAACCCGTCTCTTATCAGGTCGAAATCTTTTAAACTGCCCATTTCAGTCAATCAATTCAAAACACTGATTTAATCATTTGTTGGCGTCATCGTTAAAAAATTATCCAGTCCTTGTTTCATTTTTATATGTGAAATATTTAAAATATTTTCAAAATAATGCAGGTATAGTGCACCTTTTGTTTACTTTGAACTGTTAAATTGGGATGTTTAAAATCCATTACAAATGTTTAATTTGAAAAAAACATCACTTTTATTGCAACATAAAAAACAAAACAAAAAAAACTTAGTTCCATTTCAAAAATATTAATATAGTGTTAAATCTGAAAATGTTTAGATTTTGCCAGCTGTAATGTTGAATGAATAGTTTACAGTTGGATTGGCGCGGCCCTTTAAGGACAGTTTGGTTTTTATTTGCTGCGTATGATGTCATCAGATTACACAAACTGATTCAGCTGTAATGATTTCTTCTGTTTGCACTAGAGATCATCCCTTTATAATCTGATCCGTTCGGGTACAAAAGAGAGCGAGGGAAATCTTTAATGTGGGTACACATTCATGGACATCACAGCAGTTCAGGTCATGTTACAGCGACTGGGCTGACAGACTGGAAGAACAAATATCACAGCAAAGATTCCTGTCTCACAATGTTTCTTTGCTGTAGGTGCATTTCGGACAAAAGGCTTGTGGTAACTCTGGTTTATATTGCAATGGATGGTTTGCGTTTGTTCTGATGGTGCCACTGTGTTTTTGACACCGCCCCCTGTCTTCTCAGCATATCAGGGTTGGCCTGACAGGAAGTTTGAGCTGTGGCCAGCAGGCGTATCCCACGCTCACAGGCAGATAAAACGAGCAGATAATACCACCTGCCCTTAATCGCATACTGCCCCCATCTGCAAACGTGACTGAGCGCACTCTTCCCTCCAACCTGATCACCAGCCGTGCCAGTCTTTTGTTTTGCTGCTGTTCCAGTGGGGCTTGCTGTGAATTTTTGTGCATGAGCACTTACAGCAAAGTGGGCAATTTGTTAATCACGCTGTCCTGATCGCTGCGTGTGTTGCGGAGGAGCAGTGCTGTTGAGGGCTGGATGTTCTGGTGGGAGGTAGAGTTCCTCTGTCTCTCCATCCTCAAGCGCAGCTTTGTGAATGACATAACACCACCCATTGCGCTTATGTAATGCAAGTCCATCCTATTTGTCTCCTCTCCATCTCTCTCTGTTCTTCAGGCTAGATGGAGGCTCACGTAATGCCAAGGGATTTGTAAACTTAAACGATTTTCTTGCATTATGAGTAAGCTCAGTCCACTTAAAAGCTAAATGAAGTTTTAATAGTACAGTGGAGGGGTGGGACGATAAATCGATGTTCCGATTTAGCTTGATATTTCCTGCTGAAAGACATTATCTATACTCTGGCAGCAAGTATCTATATAATTTTTTTTAAACATACAAAAGATCTTAATTCATGCCATATTTACAAGTTTGGCTTACCGGAGCGGCAGTACCTCCAGACATCTTGTGGTGGCACTTCCCAGAATGCGGATGACTGTAAAACGGTGATACAAACCGAACCGTGAAATAGTTGAACCGTTCCACCCCTTCAATTATATATAGATAGATAGATAGATAGATAGATAGATAGCCTGTATAAAATTGATAAGCAGTTAAATGTGTTGGTTTACACACAAAGAAATGTGTAAGCTTTTAATAATCCAAGAATAAAATGATTAATTTACTCAACATATTACATTTGATTTAGAGAACTTTTTGTGCTGTTTTCTATCAGTTTGGACTTGAATAAAGAGAGAAAACTTGCACTTAACGTTTTCACAGGCATTTTATTTTCATAGTTAGATATTGTGATGTGTCATTATAGGATTTTCTAGCAATGTATCGATCATCGCAGAATCGCTGTATTCGTGATATTATCATATCGTGAGCCATGTATCATGATTCGTATCGAATCGTGAGGTACCCTGCAATTCCCACCCCAGTACAGTGTGATTCATCCAGAAAGGATTAGACACAATAGTTGACTAACAAGAAAATATCTTCTCATGTAGTGATGGCAACTGAATTTTTTCAACCAAAATGGAAAAAATAATAATAATTTTGATCCAAAGAGTTGTGTATGATTAGTTTTTTTTTTTGTAATGCCACATTATGACTGTGAGTATAGATAATTACTTTAGAGAAAATATAGAGAAGTGGCTCATTGCCAAACAAGTATACTATAACTGGTTTTCAGTTTATCACCTGGGTACATAAGTTACCAAGTTACCCAAATTTAATTGCAAAACTTTATTTGTGGTTTCAGTTTTTGGCTAAATGAAAACATTGGTTGAAACACTGATTGAGCAAATACATGAGACAGGATACAGCTTGTAAAGTTGTACTCTTTCTTTTAACTTACCTTCGGATGTTTAGTCATGACTTGTGTTTATTTTGTGCTGAAACTGGTATTAATGTGGAGGATATGATCAGTTCAAGTGCGCCTCACATTGTCTGGTGTGTTAAACTGAGGCGCTACAGCAATCGGTCTCTCCAGATTAAACCATGACAAAACAGCATTTATTGTTTGTATACTGCAATACAATTTGCATGAATTTAATCCTACCACTTTTTCAATATTAAAAGTACCAAAGCAAAATTCTTAATGCTATTTATTGAATGGAAAGTGCCCTTCAATGTTCCATCCATTAACTGAAGACAGGCAGGATTAATCGATTTTTGGAATTTAAGAATCAATATCGTTCCATACAGAAGATAATCGATTAATATAGAGATGTCAAGATTAAATCACTCGCATATGCAACAAAATTTTACTCTGGGCGACTCAATTATGTCTATTGTTAGCCATTGGTTAATAAATTCTTAGATTTTACTCACCAATGTATGTGTTTAAGGCTATTATAAGATTAGCACATTTTCACTCTCTGAACACTGACTGAGCGCTTCAGAGTTCTCTCTCCATCAGGCGATCTGTACTTTCAGTTCATTTCAATGGACATACAGTGCACCTGTATTTGCCGAACTGTAAACTCTTTGTGAAGGCGCATGACTTGCCATCGCTTTGCTGATAGCGCTGTTTCTCACACATGCAGAGAGAGAGCGAGAGTCTTACCACGCAGAATCAACACGCTACATGTAAACTTTATTATTTGATGTATTTTCCTGTCAAAATAATGGAGTTAATTTAGAATTATTCAACTTTACGAATAAGAAGCAGATATGCCAGTTTCTCTGTTAGTGGGCGGAGCTAATGCGCAAATGGCAATTTCATTGGCTGGCACTCATCTATTACCAACCCGTGTTTTGATTTCAGCAAATCAGTTTGACCGAACGTTGAAAACGTGATTAATATTCATGAACTCAACAGCTTAATTCATAGTGCATTGTATATTGTTAGTATAGTAGTAGAATTAGTAGTAGTATTATCTTTTAATAATTAATATGATCTATTACTTTTTTTTTTTACAGAAATCTTCAATGACCAAAAACATCGTAAGCATCATCACCAGTCTTAAGTTGTTAGAATGACAAATATGCATTCATACATGGTTATCAGGTTTTAGTTCTAATCACTAAAGTACTATCATCAAATAGTGCTTAATACCATAATATAATGCTTGACTGACTGATTAAGAAACTAAGATTTAAGAAGCTGTGCCATTTTACAAAGATAAGCTGATTGGAATCGTGTGTGTGTGTGTGTGTGTGTAAAATAGTATATCAGTCTGGCGAGTAAACTAAAAATTGTACTAGCCGATGGCGATTAAATTGCCAAGGTGTGCGTAGAGGGTTGCACTAGTATTTGCAAGTTGCTTTAGAATGGTATAATCTTCAAAAACAGTTGAAATGCCATAGTACTTTGTGATAAGAGATGACTTATCAATATTCTACTATCATCGTTTATAAAGATGACCCTTACTCTGATGTCCTTTAGAAAATACTTCCTTATGAACCATTAATATTTAACAACTTAATACACGCATGTAATTTCCCATAATGCTAGCAGATCCCAGCCAAACGAAGGTCACACTCTTTTCTCTTCCTCTAGAAAGTCCAGTACAGTTCTCTTTTGTTTGTGGTTAATGTGTAGACGTAACGTGTTGAACTCTGATACTCCTCCGGGCAGCCTTGGCATTGGGACTTGAATCTGAGGTTGGATAGAAAATGCTTGGCTACTGATCAACCAGCTCAGGCATGATAAATCCAGCCTCTCCCAGTCTTTGTCTTTGATTCTCCGGCTGAACTGGGGTTTGTTTAAGTATGCAATGTGGCAGAAGTGACCTGTGTCACTGCAGGCTGGTGTATGTGAACTGAGGCAGCAGAGTCACATGGTTTCTCCTCTACAGTCAGACATCTGTGTTTGAGCGGGCGTAGGTGGCTCTGCTCTCAAATGGGCTGCTGGCAGATGGCGTTTTGTTGGAGCACTGAGGACTCAGAAGTAGGACTGACTGGGAGAATTACACTGCACTTGATTTAGTCAGACCTAGGCCTCCCTGGAATCTTTTTTTTTTTTTTTTTAGTTGTTGTTTGTATGCAGTATTTCACACCACAATCCATGTGTTTTAATTGAATGGTATACTGCAGATACCATTACATTAAATTGAATTGTGATTTGATTGATTTGATTGTGGTGTTTTGGTGTGATACCAAGCCCTGGCACCTTGGCATTTATTGCCACAAGCAACAAATAAACTTAAAATTCCAAAATAAGAATTTAACATCTTTTTTTTTGCTAAAAAGAACATTATTTGGTATAATGCAATGTGTTCATGCAGTTTAAGGTTTTAAAAAACATTATTTTCCTGATAATGTACAGGATTGTTATCTGTCTACGCCCCGCCTTTCTAAAGCGCGAAGATTTTTACAAAGCCCATCGGTCTCAAAAGTGAGGTGTGCTCTGATTGGTCAGTAGTCCAGTGCATTGTGATTGGCCAAATACCTCAGACGTGTGAATGAAATGTTATGCCCCTTACCATACTATCATGCAGTGTTTCCCAGTGCAACAAGACAAAAACAGTAAGACCCATTATAAACAAGGCATTTGCTGCATCCAGTTGGGACATAATTACTGATTATAAAGACTTCTACTTTTTACATGTCGTGTTGCCTAAATCTGTGTAAACATAAATCCATCTCTGCATTTGTGATTGGAGAAGCGATGAACAACAAGCGCTGCTCTACACTGCTTAGAACTCACATTTGAATCGTCAGTGGCAAATTCTTTAAACAATGTAAATGTAATTACAGGAAGTGAGTCAAAAGTGCCAGACTGTCCTTGCAAAATTGTAATTGTCCCACTTTATAGAAACAGACACTTTGGCATTGTAGGCTACTCAGGAAACAGTCCTCTTCTTCCATGAAATGCGCTGCACACATCTGAATATTGTGGTTGAACCGTTCTGGAACAGTGTTGTAAATACAACTTAACCACTGATTATTTTTTTTTGTCCTCTTTTGGAAGGCCAAACATAGTATTTTCGCTTTCACAATGAAACACACAGTGTCTCCACGACATGGCACTGGCGTCAACAGCGAGAATCAGAGTTACACTGCCTTTCTTTGCATGAACATTTGTGTGGCGTCATTCAAATCTTCCCATGTGGGGGCATGTTATAATGAGCAGGTTTGTGTAGGCGTGGTTAACTCTTAACTTTTATTAAGAATATCTCTTTGAGTTTGAGACTTTAGTCTTTGCAACTTTACAGATCTTTATTATGCATCAAGAGCTTATAGCCCTCCAAAGAGAAAGGAAAAATTTAAATCACACCATATGAACCCTTTAAATATAGATTGTGAAATTCCCGTTTTGAGTTTTTTTTTCTTCCTTTTTTTAATTATAGAGGGAAAACATTACTCATTACACAATAATAAAACAATTCTAGATGAGCTGTTTTTTATGATCCACGGTACAATGTTGCCAGATTAGCACAATACTGGTGTTATTTTTTGCTCGCACTATATATTGCATATTGTGCATATTTTTAGTATACACCAATTAACATTTGGTCAACAAGTGGATCATAACCTTTCATCAAAGTTATCCTAAAGCCAATATGTGTTTCTTTCACAATTCAAGCATAACATGTAAGTCTGTTATTAGTCAATGTTGTCATTAATGAAATGTCATCCTTAATGGCTTTTAATGGTCTTCAGACATGATTGTTTGTCATTAGGTTACCAATTGACCTGTCACAGTTATCCGTAATTGGTAACTGCTCATCATTTAATGCTCTGCAAGCTTCACTTAAGATCAGAAAGCAGGATTTGGCCTCAACAGGGCCATTGGTAAGCTGCAAAGAGGCATGATTCATTGTGAAGTTGCAGACACAGTGAGGACGTCTCAGTGTCATTTCCAGAGTCTGGAACAGGTTCAAAAGGTCTGGAAGTGTGAGTAGAAAGCATGGTGGAGGCAGATAACCAGTCACAACACAAAATCAAGGCCGATACTTGAACCTGCATGCCCGCAGAAATCATTTCATGCCTGCAGTCAGCCTGCAAAACGACCTTGAGGATCCACTAGATGTCCGAGTGTCCACTCAGACTGAGAGGAGATGACTTCATGAAGTTGGCTTGAGAGCCAGAAGACCAGCTGTGAGGTTGTCTCTTTCCAGAGCACACAAACTGGCAAGTCTGCAATGGGCCATAAAACACAGCAGGTGGACAATGAATCAGTGGTGTACAGTGCTCTTCACAGATGAGTCTCGGTTCTGCGTGAACTTCCTAGACAGGCGTAGGAGGGTCCGGTCACGTACAGGGGTGTTCTTCATGTGTAAATAATTTTTCAAGAGTAAACCAATAAACAACTAATTGATTCGATCAATTTGCCACAAAATGTTGTACAGCATTACAGTATTGGCAGATCATCAGTCATGGTTTGGGGAGGCATCACCGTGGGTGGATGGACTGTGCTTGTCATCACTGAAAATGGCAGCCCGACAGGCCAAAGGTATAGGGATGAACTCCTGTGACCAGTTGTGCTACTGTATGCTTGTGCAATGTGGCCAGTTTTCGTGCTTATGGATGACAACGCTGGCCCACATTAAGCAAGGCTGGTGCATCTTCAGGATGGCGTGGCCAGACCGGTAACCTGACTCCATGAAACACTTTTGGGAGCAGCTACAGTCATAAGTGCAAGCATGCCAGGTCCCTCCAGAAACCCGTGTGTAGTTTCAAAAAGCTTTGCTAGAGTAATGGCAAGCCATCCCTCAACAGAATATCAAAAACCTCATCTCAAGCCTGCACAAGCGATGTGAGGCTGTGATCAGTGTCATAGGTGGTAACACTGACTACTGACGGGTTGTTTTTTTTGTTCATGACTTGTTTGTCGCATTTGTTAAACCATGCAATTCATGTCCGTTTTACAATATGAACAGTGCAAGAGCTTCTTGTTTTGTTGAAATGAAAAAGCTTATTTTTTTTCTGTTTTGGGTCCTGCTTCAAGCCCTGACACTTCACACAAAGTGACTACAGTACAGTATCCAGCGCATCACCATTATGGTGCTGGCTCCTTGAAGCACTCCAAAGGCACTACACTGCTGCCCTTAGATCACTTTTTACAACTGATGAATTGAAGCTCACTATATCATTTTTTTTCGTCATATAATGTGCCACTTTTTGAGCTACTGCATGTCATCTATATGTATTACTATATGAATTTCCTCCCACTCTTTGAATTCCCACTCACATGTTCCAGCAGCATCTAGCAGTGGAGTCTCGATAGAAAGCTTGTGATAGTGTTAATCAGCAGAGATAGATAGAAGCCAACAACTGAGTATGTGTTATGTGCAGTCTGAACACCAGATGAGTCATCGACAGGCCAACAGTTCACTTTATTCTCAGGGGTGTTACAACACCACCACACATTGACTAGTGTAGGCTTTTGTTACTGCATGATGATTGAAATTGTGCAAATGGCCTTAAGCTTTTACCTAAATAAATTGCAAAAAGATTGTTTTCTAAAACATCATGGACGGAATGGTCCTGGGAGCGCTTCATCCGTAGGACAGTTAAAAGCATTAAAATTATTCAAAGCGCTAAACACGAGTAGAATCAGCACTATTTTGCTCACTCGATGGCTTTTTATGAATGGGTGGTGAGAATTTGAGATTGCTGTGATAAAATCTGCAACGGTTGTGATGTAATTCTAAAATAGACTGTAGTCTGATGTGCTACATGTTAACTGTTACAGTACTGTTTTTAGTTTCGATTCGCTGTTAGTGGTAGCCGCGCTGCACTTGGTTTAAGCCGCTTTAATTTGCATTTGGGAATGCAACATTCATCATTAGAAACATTTATAATATAATAACTATAAATTATAATTTCACGGTTTGGTTTGTTTCACGGTTTTAGAGTTACTGTTTTGGTGTGGTTCGGTATGTGCGGTTTATGGAAAAACTATACTTTGAAGAAGAAGAATATTCTATCTATCTACAAGCAACACCAAAAATAAATACAATAGAGTAAATATACAAATAAAATAAACAGTAATTTTTTTTATTTTTTTTTTTGGGAGGTCTAGCATTAGTTTTTAGATACAGAAACTGAATAAAGTAATCAAATTTAAAACAGCATTGCATATTGGACTGTATAAAGATTGTTTTTTGTTAAAGTTGCAAAAGCTTTTCAATGAAGAGCAGTGAGTGATTTCTTTTGTTGTTCCTTTTCGATTATTATAAAAAGTGTCACTTTAAGAGAATGCACTGATACAATAGGACTACACTCAGCCGGCTATGTCTGGTGAAGGATACTTACCAAGACAGGCATTTTGACATAATTTTTGTCTGAATTTGTCCATTTAAACACAATACTTCAGAGAGAGCTTAATATCTGCGCACTTTCTGAGGTGTGGGGTTTTGCACGCTTCAGATGAGATCATTCACTGAAAAATAACACCGATCGCCTGACGGAGAGTGAAACTCTGAAGCACCCGAGCAGCAACCTCCCGCGCTCTCTAGTGAAGCCAATAAGGAAGTGACTAAAACTGCAATTCATCGACTGGCCGCTTGAGGCTGGCTGCAAAAGAGAATCAATCCCATAGACTCCCATGTTAAAATGCCCAACTTTACAGCAGAAAAAAAACATGTTTTCAGCCTGGTGCAAAAAATGATTTTGGTCCATATAGTAATTTTGCCCTTCATGACAACTGTGAGGGGGGTGAATTTTTTTATAACTCATCCGTTTAAATTCTATTAAGCCTTAAAGTTCTGCATAATTAAGGGCACGGCCACTTGCATGACAGGTGAATTGCCACTGCTGTCACAGCCGTCGCGCTAGTTGGGCGTGGCTTCAGCAACCAGCTCCCGCCCTTTTGCCAATTTTCGATTATCTGGGAGAGTCGCGCGGTGAAGCGCTGCAAAAGATGGTGACGGCTCGCTCTGCACACTTTAGGCTTCAAAAACTCTCTTCAGGAGTCTACGGGTGACGTCACGGACACTATGTCCATGTTTTTATACAGTCTATGGAAGCACCACTCAGTCAGAGTGTTTGCGAGTGAAAATAAATATATCTGTGCTAAACTTATACTTAGCCTCCAACTCACACACTGGCGAGTAAAATCTGAGAATATATTAGCCATTGGCTAATATTATATATAATTTAGTCGCCGGAATGAAGATTTACTCACATATGCGAGTGATTTACTCTCATTGTAGAGGGTTGGTAATGACTCTACATAACAACAAAATGCGCTTTTGTAAAATAAGGAAAGCAAACTGGATGCTTTTTCTGCTGTCTGGGTCTGTGAACTTGAGCGCTAAACTCGGTGTGTATCTTTGCCTTAGACACCTTAAAAATGTATCTATACAGAGTGAAATGTCTACTTTCAAATGAACCAATTCAAATGTAAAACAGATATACTCAGATTATGTAGTCTGTGTGAAACATGCTTACATGTGCGTCACTACTGTGTAGATGACGAGTCCGTGTCACCGACTTCTCTTAACCCAAAACGAAGAAAGCACTTGTTTATCAGTGAATTATTAAAATGTTAATGCAGCCCTATCATAGCTTCTGCGGTGCACTGTGGCAAGCTTTGAGTGCGCTTGATCGTTTATTAGGCTTTGTAGGCAATTAAAGGCTCATTATAATGATTTAAATGGTTTATTAATAAACATAATTAGTCAATTAATGCTTAAAATGAATGACTACTAATCGACCAAAAAAAACCTTAGTGGAGAGAAGCCCTAATTACAATGTAATATATATTTTATTGTGCTAAGATGTTTGTAATAATAATTGTTGGGGGGCGTGGCTTGTGGGCATGGTCAGATTTTCCTCCTTTGCCTCTAGCTGATCACATGCCTAAATTTTTCAATCTCACAAATTAAAAAAAATCTTTTATGTACCGAAGGTTTTTATTTTCTTTATTTTTCCAGAGAGATGTTTAGTCAGCTGAACAGTCAGTATTTTTGACATTACAATCCCCTTAATGCACTGTATTTCAGTCAGTCATAGTCACATTCATTCCTGTGGAAAATTAATATTGGCGCTACCATGACTGAGGTCTGGAACACTTGTTAGCAACCAATTCTTCATGTGTAAATAATTTTTCAAGAGTAAACAAATAAATAACCGATTGATTCGATCATCATTTTTATGATGCTTTAGAATAAAATGTGAAAATATTTAGCTTGCTTGAACAACAGACCATATTTTGGTATTTTAACCAAAACTTACTTTTTGGGACAATGCAACAGAAAGTGCTAAAAATGCTAACTTGTTAGGATTTTGGTCTACTTCTAAATGCTAAACTTGGGAATCAGCCACCTTACTTAAAATATCTGACACTGCAGTTTTGATAATGCTGGTTTCTTGGCATAATTCATGTGTGATTGCAAGCAATCAAAGTGACTTGCGGCTTTATTTACATATTCAGCCATTTTCATCTAGTGGCTGGAGGAATAAGTTGCTTTCCTCCTCAATCAGCAGAGGTCATAATTTTATAGTCATCATTTCATTAAAACCACACACTTAACCACTAAAAAGAGAATGTTATGTCTATTGAAGTTAATATTCCTGTTTTTTTTTTTTCTTTTAAAGTAGAGGGTCTGCCTCAGGTCTTCTATTTTGGGCCCTGTGGGAAATACAATGCCATGGTCCTGGAGCTGCTCGGCCCTAGTCTTGAGGATCTCTTTGACCTGTGTGACAGAACATTCTCCCTCAAGACGGTCCTGATGATTGCCATTCAGCTGGTGAGTGCACAGGCCCTCTGAAAAGCTGCTGTAGTGTAAGAGCAGTGTGGCACCTGGGTGTTTAGTTGGACTGATGCTTTGCAATGTAAATGTGTAATGTGAGCCCATGTGTTCAATTTCCCCAGATATCCCGCATGGAGTATGTCCATTCTAAAAACCTCATCTACAGAGACGTGAAGCCAGAGAACTTCCTCATCGGTCGACAAGGAAACAAGAAGGAGCACATCATTCACATCATAGACTTTGGCCTTGCGAAAGAATACATTGACCCAGAAACCAAAAAACACATTCCTTACCGGGAGCACAAGAGCCTTACCGGCACAGCTCGATACATGTCTATTAATACACACTTAGGGAAAGGTAAGTGTAAAATATCCCCATAGTCTAATCCAAAAATGGACTAAACATTAAATTTAGCATGTCACTATCCCAAATGCTTTATGTGGTTTCTTGATTGGTTGTTTGGGAATCATGAACCAGTTCTCTTAAAGAACATTATACATGTTGCATTGAATTTATAGCACCTCAGTCATGATTGTGACGTCTAAACTGAATGTGGTGCCAGAGGAAAAATGGTTGGCCCAAGATTATACTGAATCAGTCGAATTGGATACTGAATTATCAACTTACTCACTGAATCGCATGTTATGCCATGTATAACTCAAAATAAAAAAGCAAGAACACTTACTGTTATGTTGTTAATGACTAAAGGTGATGATACATGGGGAAACATTTTTTGAGCAATGGTTTTTTCCAGTCATCCACTGATACTTGTTTGATACATGAGAACAAACCTCATTTGTCAAGCACAGTTCAAAATTTTTGTTGCAAGGACTTTAAGTGGATGGATGAAAATGGTTGATCAGTAGATAAATTGAATGCTTATGGTTTTGAAATAAGACATGGAAATTTATTTAGTTTTGATTTAGAGATTTTGTGATTGTTTATTTATTTATTTTTGATCATATGGTCGATGATCAATATATGAGTAGTTAAAATCAAAACCAGATTAGTTAAATTCCGCATGATTCCCATCTCTACTGTCCAGCCAACTTCATGTTATTGTGTACATGATGTTACCGTTTTATTTACTCCTTTTTTGCAGAGCAAAGTCGGAGAGATGACCTTGAGGCCTTGGGTCACATGTTCATGTATTTCCTCCGGGGAAGTCTCCCATGGCAGGGACTAAAAGTATGTTGAACTAGCATGTTAAAGCCATTAAAACTGTGACTAATTTAGTTCGTGAAAATCAGACGGTGTTGTTGTTTTGTGCTTTGCAGGCTGACACACTAAAGGAACGCTACCAGAAGATTGGGGACACAAAGCGAAACACTCCCATTGAGGTTCTCTGTGAGAACTTTCCTGGTGAGACCCCCATCATGTGCTGCATTTGTATCAGCTAATCTTAAAGTCAACATAAAATCAGAACTGACCCAGTTTACTTTATTAATACACATTCCTAGTTGTTTTGCAGGATTCAGAAGTGCACATTATTCCAAAGAAAATATAATGTTTCTTTGTAATAGGGTTGCGCAAGACTAGTCGATTAAACAATACTGCTGCTGCTTCAAATTACGATCATGTTAATGATAATTAAAAAAAACAAACCACATTGCTTATATCTTGAGTGGAAAACCAATTCATTTCATATTGCATCAGAGCTGGGTGTGTTTGTTTTCTCGGTTTAACTCGTGACAAGATGAGATCGTTGAGATAGTAATTTGATGTAGAAGAAAACAGGAAAGTTTGCTGCAGTCTGTGTCAAACTGGCATACAACAGTTAAGCTTGCTTATAAGCTTGTTATGAGGAAAAATATGGTATTACATTTTATATTGGTTTAAAGGGGAATAAAATTAAAAATGAAACCTACTTCAATAACTCTATAGACCAAATACAGTGAAAAAAAAAAAAATATATATATATATCAAAAGAAAAGAAAGAAACTTACTTGACAGCAGCAGGTTCTATATCAATGTCTTAATGAACAGATTACCCTTAAACTGTGTTTAGTTGCTGGCACACGCCAAACTTCTGTCAGGTACGTGGGCTTTATAATTAGGCTAGCTTTCAATTTTGTTACGGAAAAGGATGTGCATGACCAGCGTTGCACTTGCTGCTTTCTGAAAAGTTTCTAATTGAATTTTCTTCTTGTTAGATTGTGTTTTATTTACGTCTACACCTAGATAGGCTTAAACTTAACATTTACAATAATGAAATACTAATAAATGTTGTACAGTATTGGGATTTGCAAGACTGATTTCTACTTGAGTTACTCGACTACTCGTGGTTCACACTATTGTAAATGAAAACACATTTACAAAACACATTAAATAGTTTTTTTAATCAATAAATGCTTATTAATGTATAGCCTTATGCAACAATTACATATGTAAATTAATTATGACATCACATATTTACACTTTTATGTAACAGCCTGTAATTGTATCTGTAACAATCACAACAGTTTTCGTATCATTCGGATACAACGTCGTACAGTTACTTGACAAGACTGTTATGACTTTTTAGCTTTTTTTTCATAGTTATCACTGAACAAGTATGTCGTGTTAAACTAAAATAATATTTATCATGCAAGCAGAGAGATGTCATGACAATCGTTTAGTGATCACTTGAACACGACTGAATCAATTCAATGCACACATTTTCATTACGCAAGTCTATAATGTTTAGTTAATTTCACTGAACAAATTTGTGTGTGCTACGCAAACCAGCAAAAGATAAAGATGCAAACATGTAGGACAAGTAGAAAATGTATCTGTATCTGACCATAAGCTCACTCTTGAGAGAGAACTGGTTTGGTTTTTGAGAGACTGAGACGCACAGTGCAGCTATTTGATTGTTGAGCATGCTGTGCTTATTCCTTTCATTTTTATCATATCGTAGCTTAAGCTTTAAATCATTTTAAAAATAAAATTAATAATAAAATGTAAATTTTAGCATTGCATTTTTAAGTGTGCTATAAAATAATTGTATTTTTTTAATACTAATTTTTTATTTTAGAATGTAGTATTATCATACTTTATAGTTTTATTTATTTTATTTTAAGAATAAACTAAGTGCAATAATACTAATTTTTTTTTTTTTATATATATATTTAATGGCTCGCACTATGTGCAGTGTGAGCACCAAACCAAATCTCCAGGTTCTCTTATGACAACCAGAATGAAATGGAAAAAAAAAATGCACCCCTCAATATAACCTATTTATCAATGGCATTCAGTATCAGATTTGACTGTTTGAAACATAGATTAAGTAGGCTATTATAAAAATGCATAAACAATGTTTTTTGACTTCTTCTGTGGCTTTGTTAGACTTGTCAACAACAATATAATCAGTTGAGGCACACAACCCTATTTTGTTATCTTTTTTAAATACAACAACATATTGAGCTGGGCAGTATCATATCACATTGCAGAAGTAAAATGGGTTGTTGAAACGTTTTTGGATTATTGTCATTGTAACTTTATCCTCATTTGTGTTTTCAGAGGAGATGGCCACCTATCTACGCTATGTCCGGCGGTTGGATTTCTTTGAGAAGCCAGATTACGAATACTTGCGGACCTTGTTTACGGAGTTGTTTGAACGAAAGGGATATACCTTTGATTACTCGTATGACTGGGTTGGCAGACAGATTGTGAGTCAACGTTTCATCTTTACTGCCTAGAGAATAAAGTGGCACAGTTTATCCATCTCTGGAAGACAGCCTAATGTTGCCGTCTATATTTGCTCCGACACAGAGCTAGCTCACCTTGGAGCTGATGTTCTCTGTGTTTTGGTTTGTCTTTCTCAGCCCACACCGGTGGGGTCGGTCCACGTGGACTCAGGGGCATCAGCCATCACGCGTGAGAGCCACGCACACAGAGACAGACCCTCCCAGCACCAGCCCTTAAGGAATCAGGTAATCTTCCGCTGCTCATTAAGAAAGCTTAAGATTGGTGAACCTTGTCTTTATTACGGGAAAGGAAAGAGAAAATGTCCCATGTTCATGCTTCTGTCCACACACCCATTTATTAAAGGTAGATAATATTTCCCCTGAACCAAATGGGTGAATCTCACAAGACAAGTCTGGGTCATATTTCACCTCATGATCACAAGAAAGAGATGGACTTGTTGATGTAGAAGTCATTAAGATATTTTTTTTTTTTTTTTTTTTTTCTATGGAAATTAATTATTTTATTCAGCAAGTTCACATTAACTCAAATTAATTCAAAAATTACAGTAAGCATTTTTGCATTGTTTTCAAAAGATTGCCATTTAAAGTAGTAATTGATAAATTGCCATTTCAACAGTATCAACAGGTTTGAACAAAAATTTTAAGCAGCACAATTCTTTTTTACTAATAATAAATCAGCATATTTCAGAAGAATCATGGGACGTTGAAAACTTGAATAAAGTGTGCTTTAAAAAATCAGCTTTGCCACCACCAGCATGAATTGCATTTTAAAATATATTAAATTAGATAACAATTATTTTTCATTGTATATGAAAATTGCATATGTATATGATTAAAAAAAGTTTTTTGTTTTCATTGTCATGCAATGTTTAGTATTGAGTATTTATTAATAAATTCATGCATGCTTTATTTCCCCCTGGTAATGAGAATTTGGGGAAGGGAAAGGTCCTTGCTAGATCACAATACAAAACATGTAGAAATTATTATTTTTTGTATTTTAGTTTTGATTTAATTCTGGAGTTCAATTATGGCCTAGACATGTTTTCATGACATTGGTTGAAGAATTCTAAATCGAGCTGGTGGAGGTGGAGTTGATTTTAGAGGGTTTCTTCAGCACTACATGAAGCTTTAAACAAAATCATTAGACTCGCCCACTCAGCAACTGACTGCTGCAGCATGCACTGCTTTGGCACATCATGGCTCAGAGTGCATGCTGGGAATAGAAGTTCCTGAAACCATATATTTCCAAGTAATATGTCACTGGAGACTATTTTTATATTGATTAAAGATGATCAAAAAGAAAATTAGTTTTTGTTACATAACATTTTTAATTTTTTTCTTTTTTTTTCTTTTGCAAAGACAGGGTAATGGTGAGATAATGAAGCGATGACTACCTTAATTTCTGGCCAGTCACGTTCTTTAAGACAACCTGACATCATATGTCTATTTGAATTCAGGTGTATCCTTATGATTCTTGTGAGGGAAGAGGAGTGCAGATATATTTAGAAATCCTTGGCTGAAAGACACAAGGGCCCTGTAAACTGCCTCATCATCAATCTGGTGGAGGTTCTGCTGTTTAGTGAGTGTTTAGAGGGCATCACAAGACTAATTGGGGCACAACACCTCTTCCTAGGAATAGGAATATGCCTATTTGAAATCAAAACCTAGCCATGCGGTCTGCATTTACAAACATTTGTGAGGAAAAAGTGAATTCAAGTATAATATTGTGACAAGATACCACCTTTGCAATAAGTTAGATCATGAAATTTCATCATGTCACTGTCAACTGTAAGTGCTGTTATTAAACAGTGGAAGCATTCAGAAACAGCAGCAACTCGGCCACAAAGCAGAAGACCACATGTAAAGGCACAGAGCTTGGTTACAGAGTGCTGAGGTGCATTGTGCATAAAAGTCTCCAATGCTCTGGTGATTCTATGGCTGAAGAGTTCAAACCTCCACTGTCATTAATTACAACACAAAAACTGTTCCAGAGCTTCATGGAATGGGTCAAGCAGCCCATGGGTTCTGTATATTCTGAGTACATATGTACATTTTATGATGGATGGATGCACTTTTTTGGGCTTCAAAGACTTGACCACCATTCACTGCCAATATAAAGCTTGGAAGAGCCAGGACACTTTTTATTGTAACTGCGATTGTATTCATCTGAAAGATAGCAATATACACCTACTGTAGGATGGCTTCATGGGGTACTTTTAATTTTTGGTTAAACTATACCTAATTTTGAAATTATGCTGTTAGATATCCAGTGGGAACTCAGTGTTGGATGCCTGATTTGCTACATGTGTTGTCCAGTCCACTTGGCATTCAACAGATTTCAGAAAGTTTTCTCTTCAATTTCCTCTGTTTTAATGTCTCCTTGTGTTTATTTTGTGGTGTTTGCTTCTTGGTTTGATTGGACAACTAGTCCACAGTCACTAATGCCGTTTCCTGGCTTTGACTGGCTCTTGTTTTTTCTTGTTGATTTCCATTCCTGCATTGTGCTGCATGCCACCTGGCCTCACTCCGCCTGCTCTTGCTCACTCGCCACACCTCCCCCCTCCTGCGCCTCCTCCTGCACCTCCTCCATCCGCACAGACGGCCATCTCCGACCGCAGAGGAGCTTGGGAGGTGCAGCCCAACCGTCAGACAAACTCCTCCTACCTGACCTCACACCTGGCAGCGGACAGGCACGGAGGCTCAGTGCAGGTACTGCTTCACCCCTTGCTCAACTCCTCCTGTGTGCGCTCATGTCTACGGCCATCTGCAGCAGCGCGCCCCACCCGCTCTAGAACACTTCCTCTATGGGTTCCCCTGTTCGGCAGTTCTTGTTCTTATTAAAAAATGCTGCGTTTCATTCAAAGTATGAAAGTGTTTGAATGTGGGATATTCCAACCTTAATATTTCTGACTTCCATATAGCATTTCATGGTCCAAGTTGGAAGAACGTTGTCAAGTGGCATTCTATTGGAATTTTCCAAGCAGGAGGCTTGACATTTTCAGACATTTTCATAATCTATCACTTTTCTGAGTGTGAGGGTGTAAATTCTAACTTTCTGAATTGAATGAAACGCGGTATATGTCACGCAGAGGCTGAGGTTATTTGTAACCCTTGTTGTGGTAATTTGGTAAGGCTGTATTTAGGGCCTATTATCACCAGCTTTCTCACACTACAGTACACAAAGCACAATTCAGTGCATGTATTCGACTGAGATGGCGACACACATGCAGACTCACCACCTTGAAGAGCTTGCTTTACTTTTATCCAGTAGGTGTCTCCAACAGACGACTGAGAAATGCTGCTGACAGTCCTAGAGTTTATTTAGTTGTCCTCTGTATTGAACTGAGGGGAATTCTGTAATGTGTAAAGATATATTAGATAACAAACCAAATGGTATTACATTAAGTGTGACTTAAGAGTGAAAATCAGTTTTTGGGCTACTGCACGAAAGTGTTATGTAGTGAAGAGTAGTGAAAGTGTTTTTTTTTTTTTTTTTTTTGATTCTGTACATTAGTGGATCTGGTGAGACTCACTAAAAATAAAACAACTAAAATAATAGAACATTGGCTTTTAAAATAAAAGCATGAATATCAGTATGGCTGCCTTTTTTTATTATAAAATTTATATTTTTTTAATAAAAATTTCAATAATTTACATGCAATGAGAAAACACACAGCAATACAAGAAACAGCCCTGTAGATTTAAGATGTATTCTGTGAAAATCAGTTAACTTGAAATTGAAATTATTTTCAGTTGGTAAAAAAAAAAAAAAAGTTAAAGTTGCATTTAACCAGGAATATTTTGACCTTTCATAAGCATGTATTGTAGTAAATGATTTTCCTCAGTTACTGTCTTCCAGTAGTTACTTGCATGGAGCTTCTGTAGAACGATTGACTGAACTCTCTAATTAAAATATCATTGTTACACTGAGGCCAGCCAATAATTAGATTTTACTTTACTTCATTCTTTTCTGCCACAGGTGGTGAGCTCAACTAATGGTGAACTGAATGCAGAAGACCCGCTGACGGCCCACTCAAACGCACCAATCACAGCGCAGGCAGAAGTGGAGGTGGTGGATGAGGCCAAGTATGTGCACATGGCTTCTCACAGGTTTCTGTTGTCTGGGCCTTGTGTCTAACTGACACAAGCTGTCCTGTAGCACTCTGGGTCTTTATCTACCTCTCTTGTCCATTCCCATCTGCTCCCCTGTAGTGCTCTGTGTACCCAAATGGAACATTATCCATTTCGTATGTGCACTTTTGTTAATTTTGTTAATTTAACACCTGTTAGTTTTTATGCTGTACTTCTGATCAAATAAATACAGTCTCGGTGAGAAACATAAAAGATCTTTAAAATTCCAAACTTTTGACTGGTAGTTTATATTTTGAAAAAGACAACTGTTACTCTGTAGTTTCCTATTCATCTAAAGCACCTGATGTGCATTTGAGTTTGTCATATAAAACGTCCTGTCTGACATCATTTTAAACACTCATTCTTGTAGTTCTTTGATATCTTAAAAAGCCCTCTGTCTTTGATTTACTGATGCACATTCTTGAAAGTGGCAGACAGCAGCTGTTTTGATCAGTTAACAGTATTAATGCGACCCAGAGGTCTCTTTCTCTGATCTCTTTCTTCTTTGCATTTCCTTGTTTCTTGAATATAGCAACCTGTTGATTGTTTTATCAGTGTTACGTATCCTTATTTAAAGATTCAGTCTGTAATGTTAGATCACTGCCACTTGAGCTTTAGTAGCAGCTTCTATTTTACATAACATTGCATCAAATGAGAAAAAGGAGAATCGTCATCAGGGCCTCACACTATTAGTGTTTGGCATCTGTTTTATGCCCCATATTTAGCTCATGACTGTGTCTTCCACCTACATGGATTGTTTTGCTTTGCATAGATGTAGAGGAGCAAATGAGACAGTATGAATTTTGACTTATTTTCATTTATTGAATGCTTTTTGAATTCGTTGCATCTTACAGTAAATGTCTGTCATGAGCACAGGTACAAACATTATTATTCCATTTTCTAAGAAAGTGCACAAGCATTAAAATATGTTTACTTTTGCAGTGAGATGCATTCAGTTGGTTATATAGTGAAAACACAAATATGGTGTTTAAAAACATGTCTCTAAACCCAGTCAGCTTCAAAATATTAAATGTTATTGGAGTTGAATAACCAAGAGTGTAAGAACACTTTTATATCTGATTTCTATGTCTGATGTAAATATGCTTTCATTTTTGTGTGACAGTTAAATCATAAATGTGTTATAAACATAGCTTTGGTTTATAATTCTGATTGAAGGATCTGCATTTTAAGCTGTGAAACTTAAATTTCTCTCTATTACATGAGGTTGCTTTTTGACAACTTTTGAACAACCTAATGAAATAGTCTGTGCCTACAGTGATTTTTTTTTTTTTTTTTAATACCATGATTGATGGACTTTCAGGTACTTGGCTTAATTTTTTACAACAAAGTCTTCCCAGGTGTTTTATAGTGGCAGAGACCCATTGTTCAAGCTGAAGCATGTTTATGTTTTATTATATTCACTATTAGAGCGGTGGGCTGGTGAGCTGAGGACGACACTACATTTCTCCAAACCCTTTCAGTTCCTTCTTCTCTACCATTTTTCTCCAATTCTTTTTTTTCTGTTGCCCATCTGTTTTAGAATTCTCTAAAAAGGGATATATAAAATACCTATTATGATATTACTTAATGAAAGGTGAACATCAATTGAGCAGATGTTTTCGATCACACGATCCGCTGAGTCTGTCGCTCTCTCTTTCTTTCTGTTTGTGTCTTCCTGTTGGTCTTTTGTCGCCGACATTAGGTTTGTCTCCTCATCTCACCTCTGTGTAATAATCTCTGTCTTTTCTCTTTTCACATTCTTCTGTAGCTGCGTGAAAATGCTCAACCTGTGGTGAGTCCCTCTCTCCAGTCCACATCAAACCCAAGAGGAGTGGACCAGCCTAGACTGTGGCCATATAGATCACGCTTACACCCAGATCTACTAACATAGATGTAGACTGATGTAGCTGTTCATGGTCTGAGAGTTTGAGACAGAAAGAGGGAGGTCTGTTTGCTCAAAGTCTAATTTAAGAGGCTGAAATGCCCTTAAGTTTCAAATTAAAGTTGAATTAAAAGTTGATTGGAGGTACACTGAGAAGTCTTTAATAGTCCAACTTAAGTTTATTTACAGAAACCAAATGGAATGAGGATGTAGAGGTTAAATGTACATTCACAGTTCCTTGAACAGAAGTATGCAGACTCTTAACAAAGTCTTTTATACCACAACATTAGTAACATTATTAGCATTTAAGATTATTCTGCTTATTAAATTAAATATATATATATTTTTTATATGGTCTGTAATATTGTTAGAAGGTCATGATCTCCCAGGCAAACCAAGTATGACTAGTGCTTACATTGCTTTTTAATAAACTCCTAACCCTATGCATTAAATTGAGGAACGCATTTCTCGCTCTTTGGCCATCATTAAAGAGTTAGTTCACCCAAAAGTGAAAATTCTGTCATTAATTACTCACTCTCATGTCATTCAAAACCCGTAAAACCTCTGTTCATCTTCAGAACGCAAATTAAGATATTTTTGATGCATTCCGTGAGCTCTCTGACCCACCCATGGAAGCTACGAGAATACTTTTTGTCCTCAAAAGAAAGAAAATAACGACTTTTTTCAAATAACAAATCGTCTACTCTGCGTCACCTTAGTGCCATTTTGAAGAGTATCCATTGAAAGTAAACAGTGTATGCTGTTTTCTGTCAGTTGCGTCATGTGGATATATTGTTTTTGTTCAGATCATAGTGTAAATGGCATAAACGGCGTGTCTGCATGACACATCTAAAACATAAAAGCATACGCTGTTTACATTAAATGGATACTCTCCATTTGTGAGAAGACAAACTGTTGAATAAAGTCTTTTTTTTTTCTTCTTTTTTTTACACAGTATTTCTTACAGCTTCATAAAATTACGGTTGAACCCCTGACGTCACATGGATAATTTTACCGATCTCCTTGCTATGTTTCTGAGCCTTGATTGTGTAAGGGGCCGTTCACATATAGTGTCTTTTGCGCGCAAGTTCGTTATTTCCAATGTAGTCGCGGAATGCGCGCTCATAATGGAATCGCGTTTTTTCCAGGCGCATCCGCACCGCATCGAGTTAAAAACATCTCAACTTTTCAGAATGCCGCAAGTGCACCGCGGGTCATGTAACAAGAACCAACCTTTCCCATAACAAGCTGAAAGCTGACTATATATGGATTGCCATTTTGAAATAAATTTAATGACAGAGCTACTGCAAGAGATTTTTAGTGCTGCAAATCCATTTTCCCTTTGCTGAAATTTCCGCATCTTCATGGAGAGAGCGGGTCATGGTTGCTTAGCAACAGACAGATGCCTCAGTAGCGCTTCTGCCCGAGTGCTTTGGAAAGAAGGAGAAAGCGGCGCGCCTAGCGTTTTCCACGCGTTTTTAGGCGCGATATGTGAACGGCCCCTGAGGATTGCTGTCTATGGGAGGGGTCAGAGAGCTCTCGGAATGCTTCAAAAATATCTTGATCTGTTTTCCGAAGATGAACGAAGGACTTATGGGTTTGGAACAACACAAGGGTGAGTAATTAATGACAGAATCTTCATTTTGGGGTGAACTAACCCTTTAATTGTTCATGACGTAGTACAGAGAATGTCATTTCAATGTAGTATGTAGCAAAAAGGCAGACTTGGATAAGGATCTGCATGTTTTTGCAGGACGCTGTATATTCAGTATGACTTTTCATTAACAACCGCAGAGAACCTAAACGATACAGCCAGTGATTGCCTGTAATTTACTGGCTGTTAAGCAGCATCCATTAGGAACATGTTTAGTGAAGTCTATCACTTTTCAATGTGTCAGTCTGGAGCTGTTCTCTTCCACTGCATGTGCCTTGTTTTTCCCTGACCCATTCTGTCGTGTTGTTGCTGTTTAACATTCCGTTGTTGATGCTTTTAACGAAACTTAAATGTTTTTAAGTTTCCTTTTTATTAACTTTGACCAGTTATTGTCTTTTTATATGTAGCATTTAGGTTGGTACGAATACACTAATGCATTATCGACAGCGCAGACAATATGTAGCTTAACCCACAAACCTGCTTTAAGATTTACAATGGCAGCTACATACTGACGGCGCATGTGTAGCTAGAGGCCAGATGCTTCATTATTAGGTTGGAATAACAAGCTAATTGCCTGCCATCACTAACATTAACCTGTGTTCATCCTCAGGTGCTGCTGTTTCTTCAAGAGGAAGAGGAAGAAGAACACTCAACGGCACAAATGAACCTCTGGCCTCTCCGCACAGTCCATTCCTTTGGTTGTTTTTAGAGCGTTCAAATAAAGAAATTTTACAAGACGACAACAGCGAGCCCTCCAAATGAGTTGGGGAGCGATGTATGAAAACGAAGAGGCATGCACACGTCGTCTCTGTGGGGATTGTCTTTGTTTGGTTTCATTTGTTTTCTTCCACATCTTAATTTAGGCAGCGACGGGCCTCATCCTCAGACTGTCTCTAGGATCTCAAAGCGCTGGAACAGCACCGCACTTCCTTTGCTGTTTTGCTTCTTTTTTCGTTCCCCTCGTCTTAAGCGGTGGATGTGCCGGGGAGGAAGTCTCTGAATGTGCCCTCTCGTCCTCTTCCTCCGCGACAGGCACAGTTTAGCCCTTTGTATGACATAGAGGGAGTAAGAGAGACAAAGTCGCCCATGCTGGAGCTCGAACCTCAGACTTTTTCCTCCCCCGAGCACTTCCCGGCCCACTTCCACTCCACACGAGACGAGACTGTGTTTTTTTTTTTTTTTTTTCACACTTAACCCTTTTGAAATGTTTGTTTGTGTATTTGTTGGCTGATTGTTGGTTCTCATGCTGCCAGAAAGTGGTCGAAGCCTTAGAATATGACTAGCAGATTTCTTCGTCGTATCTATCGGAATGATTTAACGTACATGGGCAAAGCGCAAAACAAATAACTGTCGTAATGATGCTAGCTGGCCTTTACACGTGAACTTTGTGAAAGTGTGACATAAGCAGCTGTTTCCAGTGGTAACGATGGGTGTTACTCCGTTCCACTGACTAGTATTTAAGCTGCTTGTTCTAAAGCACTCCTCCCACTTCAACCCACCAGCCAGTCATGCTGCTTTCTCCTCTTACGATATCGTACCGCTTTGACGTACAGCTGGCTGCTTTTCTATTGGCTGAGGTGGCCAGTAAGACTTTCCTTCTGTGCTTTTGTATCTTTCTGTCCATATAGTCACTTATTATTCCCACGACCAGTTCCTAATAGATGTTGTTTTTTATGCCTGAAAACTGCTAATTCTTCAGGATGAGAATAATGTTTCATGTGCCAGAGTGGTTTGGAAAACACCTCAACTTGTTCATATTAAGCAAAAGATGCCACAAATAATGTAATAATGGTCGTTTGGCAGGCATTTCTGTGTTTTAGTAGTTGTCTTGTGATGGAACCTCGGAGGACGCAGACTGACGGTAGTGACTGCCACTGCGAAACATCTCAATTTAATGCCTTAACATTACTCGGCAGATGCCACCTGCAGTAGGACATTATTAAACTCCTCCCTTGCCTTCACACTGACCTGATACATGTCTCATTCCCTTTAGGAACCTCGCTCGACATGTTAGAATCAACAAAATCGAACACAAATTGGATTGTGGCAGAAAACGTCGGAAAACCCATTGAAACGGCCTGTTCGTAAACGCTATAATATATATATGCGTATTCTGAGATGGGGCAGCCCTTGACCTCTTGCATGGATGAGGCAGTCCTTAAGACAGGAATTATGTAAAATGGGCTTATATGCGAAACAATTACTGTAGTTACGTTGTCGTCGTTTTTTTGTTTCTACTTCAGAGAATTGCTAATTTCAAGTCGTGATGTTGCCTTGTTCATTTTTTGCTTTCGCCGTTCACTTATTCACAGCATTAAATCCATGATTTTATTTTGTGATCTTTCTAATGTATAGCAAATGTGAATAAATGTAAGATAAATTATATGAACTATTATTTTATTTGATTTTGATCACCGTACAAAAGTTGAGAGAGAAGCCATAGGAGCGTGTGACTGCACTAAAGTTGTCTTAGGCCCTTGGTTTACTTCAGCCTTTGCGTTGCTGTATGCTACTGACCTCTGAACTTGTCTTTCATAAGTAACGGAGGTAAATGAAGCTGTTTGAAGAATCTTTCATGCCCATTGTGTATTTTGGAAATACCCCCTGAGGGCCTACAGATGGCATGCTTTGAATGTTCCTACAAAAGCAGTGGATAAATGAGCGTGTTGGACCAAATTGATATGGCAAATGGGCACAGATTCTTTATTAGCATGTTTTCACCTCTTAACTCATCAGTTTAGTAATCCAGCCGTCTGTTTCCACTCGTATATATATGTAAATAGTAACTTGGTGAGCTCTCACTGACCCATTCCTTTTTGGATTCACCTTGTGGAACAATTTCCACCGTGTAGGGATGAAAGTTTCGTTCAGATCTCGGGTTGGCGGTTATAGAGGAGTCAACCAACCGTTTTCGCAAATGCGCAGAAAAACTTTCCATGTATTTCTGATGTGACGGTTATTTAATAGATATTCCTTATGCTTGTCCACTGTGATGCAAGTCACTTTGGGTCTAAATTATTCTTTGAAAAGTACTTGAATAATACTCTTGAAAAAAAATGTCGCGCATTTTATTTAACGTTCTTCTATTAACGATATGTATTACGTGCCTCGCTAGTTGGAAGACAATTTAGTATTTCTGGATGTGCACTGCTTGCTATTTCCAGGTGCGTCTGGCTCTAAGGAGTGTGATTTTGCAGGATTTAACCCCTTAATTCTTGTTGAGGCTCTTCCAAAGTCAAAGTGGGAGGCATTGGCTTGTTACGGAGCCATCAGGAATAGATTTTTTTGGATACAAGAGGAATGTGAAAGCGTTTAGCTTTGGATTCGTGGATGAGGAAGCTAGTCCTACATGCAGATGTAAGATGTACTTTGGGATTATGAGTGGATGGTGATCAAGGCACCATCTGCTGGATAAAAATGACTCATCCATGTGAAACACTACACTGAAATCACACTCTTAATATGCTATTTGAAGTAGTTTGATGAGGGATGGCTAGACTTTATTCCTTATTACTGGAATTATGGAAAATGCGATCATAATGACTACTGGCTCTCGTCAACTGCAAGGTGATGACTATTTCAAACCATTTTTCATCTTTAGTTGATGCTTTTTTTTAAGATTGTACCATGTTTTTGTACTTTTTTTTGTGTAGGGTTTGTTTTAATAAAGAGTCCATTTGAGGTTTAAACATACAATAATTCCACAAAAGCGATCGATTCCCCAAAAGTCTGGGTCCTTTGGTTAGGTTTTTGTGTACCATTCCGTTTCCTTTGAATTGCCTTTGCTTTTGTATCATGGTTCTGGTCACTTTACTGTGCTGCAGATTTACATACAGAGAGGTAAATAGAGTAATTATCCTAAAGTTGAAGTTAGTGACGTTAATGCAGATTTGATGTGCATGGCTTTTGATCCCGAAAGCAAAGGAAACTACTTGTAAATGGGGCACTGAAGAACATTGTGGGCATGAAGTTGATACACTGTTATTCTGTGGCTGCGTGATGCCTTAAACATGCTACTGCAAGCCTGACCCCTCTGTACGCTCCAGTTCAGCAGGTAAATGTCCACTGCGTACTATTTTGCCGCTGTATACTGTATTGCCCTTCCATTGTGTCTGCTCCAGTCATAGGTTTTTTTTTTCTCTCTCTCTCTGAAAAATGTAATCATTCCTGTCTCAAGGTTTAAGTTAATGTGGGAACTTTTTATCGTTATTTTTAATTAACCGTCTGATCTGGTTAACTGCTCATTTTTAATGACCTCGGAATGATTATATTACAGGAGTCTGGTAGGAAAGCACTGCAATATTTGAATTCTCTTTTTCACTTTCTTTTTCTAGTGTTTATTTCAGTAAGGATTTTTCTGTACTTTGAACATATTAAAAACTGAATTGTACAGTACTGCAAGAGCCATTCTCTTGTTCTGGTCATACTTACAAAGATACTTTAAATTTCATTGTATTATGAATTTATTGTGTTGAAATATGAATGTTGCTTAAATGTATTTCAATGATTTTACTTTGTCAAGGGCTTCAACTGTGATGGACCCGTTTTGTTTTCTCCTCTCTCTCTCTAAATATATTTTGTTTAAGTTGCAGAAAGATTAAGGCCTTAATCTTAATCTTATTTAAAATGCCTATTTTCCTGAGGAGTCATATAAAATTCCATACATAACTTTTCAAATTCAATTTTTATTCCCTCCACTGTTAAAGGGAAACTCAAGTTTGCACCCTTTTTTATGTAAAATAAAAGAAAATGTCTCTTAACCATTGAGTGAGAGTGTGTCTGTCTTTTTTAGAGGGTATGTGTGGGCTGAAAAATTGTGGATTATGAGTTCATTCTGTTAATTAATTACATGTACACATACATAATTTATACTACAGAAAAAAGGTACATTCACACACGTTTACATAGCGATGTAAATGGGCATATTCCATAGACTTCTGTTTTTATATCTAGGTAATTATAAATACTACAACCTAAAACCCTAAACCCTCACAGAAATACTAATGTGTATGTGTGTATATATATATATATATATATATATATATATATATATTTTATAAAACACAGAAGTGGACACCCCCACCCCCCTCCCAAGTTAAACCTAATGAATCCACTTTAACATTCTCAAGTTTCCTAATATTTTGGTGCAAGGTATCTCCAGGGTCCATCTTACCCCAAGATTACAAAATCACCTTTACACTTCGGAAAAAAATATACAGAGATTTCTTTCCTCAGATACAAGTTAATTATTCTACCAGTGACAAATATACACACTTGTCATATTAGCAGCTGAATCTTATTCTCATTACTTTGATGTTGTAGATCAAATATAGCAGCCTTCTAACAAAGACATGAAAGTTTATTTCTTATGAATTAATTACATGTCTTGGAAGGTATGTTGGCATATAAAATCTCAAATAAAATGATATATTTTGTTGTTTCTAATGAGCCCATACAATAATTTATTAACTATAATTTATGTCTGTGTTTTTTCTGCAGGTTTTATTTTGTTAGTTGTGTAACATGTGCAAGTTTTAAATAAAACTGCCCTTTTTTATTTTACCCGTTGATTTGAAGCAAGTTATGTTTCTCATTCGGAGACTTTTATCTCATTTCCGGCAAAGCTTTATTAACTTCCGCACTCTTCGTCTGTTAACCCTTTTCGTCTAGACCGGTTCAGAATGGTGTGTATATTTCACAGTGAACCCGTGTCAATCCGTACCAATCCCGTGCTTTACCGTCTCCTCACCTGCCTAAAACCACCAACATGTTTTGCCAATTCTGTCAAGATTCTAATACACTAATTATTTTGACATTTGGCAGCAGCGATAATGTAGGATGATGAAAAAACAATCCGCATCATCTCCCGCTTCTACGAAAAGTTTGAATTTCTAAGGAAGCAGGTTCAGATGTTACAGTCTGCAATACAATGCTGATTTTATTCACGAAAATAACAATAAAACAGTTGAAAGCCATAGCTCTTATTCATGTGTCTTAAACTAGAGCATGTGTTTAAGTGCTAATAGTTTGTAATGATTTGTTGACGTCGTGTGAGCTGTCTGATCTCAGTCTGAAGTGCTGTGACTGACTCCGGTGTCTGCTCACAGGGGCGCGTGAGAACCAAGACCGTGAAGAAAGCCGCTCGGGTGGTTATCGAGAAGTACTACACCCGCCTGGGCAACGACTTCCACATCAACAAGAGAGTGTGCGAGGAGATCGCCATCATCCCCAGCAAACCGCTGCGCAACAAGATCGCGGGGTGAGTGAGTCGAGAGCCGCTGGTGAAGAATCAGTGCTGTACAGTAAGAGGGTCCTGTGGCCAGTTAATAAAAACATGTTCTCTGTGCAGGTATGTGACCCATCTGATGAAGCGCATCCAGAGGGGTCCTGTCAGAGGCATCTCCATCAAACTGCAGGAGGAGGAGAGAGAGAGACGGGATAACTACGTCCCAGAGGTCAGTGGGGTCATTTCACACTGCATCAGAAGATACACCATCACCATCCAAAGAGCTGACGTTAAGAGTGTGCTGTGATGATCACAAATGATATCCTGATCTTCTGCATTTGTGTTGAGAACTTAACTAGACAACATCTTGTCTAGTTTTGTTTTGTTGGTGTTTTGTTAATTAATTGTTATATATTTCTTTATTAGATGTGAATGTGGGCTTTATTATTATTAATTTTTGATAATCTTTCATTTTCTTTTTTTTCTTCTTTTTTTTTTAACCTTCTAAGCGGATGTGGGCTTAATTTTATTCATTGTTTGTTTGCCAAATTGCTGAATTTAATAAATTTCAGTAAGAATTAGACCCTGATGGCTGTTACCAATCAAATCATATCCTACAAAAACCTTTTTCTGCACTGTACAAGTGGCACCGAAGATGTGTCCGAAGCAGTATGTAAATGCATTTGGAATGCAATTGCATATTAAATATTTTGAATATTGAAAAGATTTTATTTAAATCTGAAACCATCTTAAAGTGTCATGGAAGCATTAATTTAACCAGTTCCTTCAAACAGTCTAAGCAGATGACTATTATTTTCCTCTAAACTCATTTATGTGCAGTAGTACTGTATTAGTCCCTTATTTCGTGTGCTTGTTCACTTGTTCTCAGGTCTCTGCTTTGGATCAGGAGATTATTGAGGTTGATCCAGATACAAAGGAAATGCTGAAGACTTTCGTAAGTTGATTTGACTGTAGTTTGTGTAGATAAACTGCTAAAACGTAACCCTATGTGCTTCCAGTGCTGTAATGGCTATATTTTACAGCCATCAAAAGCTCTGGAAAGACCAAAAAGCTGTCATTCCAGTGTTCTTATTCCGACTTGAATTAAGGACATTACATTAAACCGTTCTTTCTCTCATTGCAGGACTTAGGCAACCTCTCCAACTTGCAGGTCACCCAGCCAAGTATTGGAATGAACTTTAAAACACCCAGATGAGTCCAGAGGTGTCATTTTCAGAAGTCAATAAAGACTGTAAAAAAAAAAGACCATCTTTGTGTTTGAACAAGTTATTTATCATCTTTGTGATCATTATTCTCCTGACGTCTCTTCATAACACTGTATTACATCTTGAACAAGTCAGATCTACAAAGTAGTAGCAGTTAAAGCTTGTTTTAAACTAGATTTGATTTCTGAAATGTTAATGGTAACAGCGGTTTAAAAACAGCTAAACAGCTGATTTGAAAATGTGAAAAAATGTTGAATACTGAACCAATGTCAGGTTTCTATTCTATGAAAACCAGCTTTTCGTAGTAATGGAAAAATAAAGTAATGGAAATGTTTCATTTCCAATTATGCTTGATTTGAGTGGTTTCTAACCAATGTTTGGAGAATTAGGGTTAAAGGTCCTTATTCAGCAATCACGAATGACCAGAAACGGGAGAGAGTCCTGAAACACACCATTCAAAATATTTAAAATGCATGCAAGCAAACAAGAACCAACGGCAGTGTTTTTAGTAATTTTTTTTTAAAAGCCACAGAGTATTTCTAGGGACAGCAAGAAGATCTTTGTACAGAAATAAGCAACAACAGAATTCTGCATATGCAACACAGTAAAACCTGCCGCTCAAATATGATTTCAGAGGCAAAAGAACAAATAAGACCAGCTGCCTATGCTAAATTATGACACTACATTACACAAATAGAGCTTTATATTCAAAACACAGGATATGTAAAAATGTTTTTCTTTTTTTCTTTTCTCGAAATTGTTGAAAAAGTGCAATAAAGGTTTGACGGTCTACAACTTGATAGGTTCATCCCAAATAGGATTTTTGTTTTTTAACCAAGCTTTTTAACATGTTCCTATAGTTACCCAGAATTTCTTACAGTCAGAATGACATTCAAGAATATGTTTGAGACATTCAATTCATAAAACAAAATTATGATTGCTGTTACATATTTTCTTTGGGTAAAAGTACAGATCAAAACCATATCCAGCAGGGGAGGAATAGTTGTTTTTTTTTGCCTTGCACATTGAAATTCTATACAAGTACTTCATATGAAACGAATACAAGAAATCTAATGGAAAATGAAAGGTGAGCACTGGGAGTTCAGTATAAAAGTGTGTTGCATTTGCACTTTTTTGCATTAAGTGCCAAGCATGTGGTCTGTAAAATCTCACAGTGAATGTTGTCATTCATTCATTGAGTTTGTGTAAGATACCAATGCAGCAAGAGGAAATAAACCATATAAAGCACTTTCCAATGTACCAAATTTGTTCAGTTAGCAATTACATGTGTACAACCTGAAGTTTTTTGTTTCAGCACCATGTCTGACAGCATGCGTGATGGAGGTCTACGTTCTCGTATCAGTGACCAGTAACAGTCCAGCATTACACAATAAATATCACAGTGCTGTGTGATAAACATTTTGAAAATATTTCCCAGTTGCACTGATTTCTGCCATTCCACACAAATTCAACAAGGCATATCTGACGGGAACTCCCATTTTAAAACAGGCATAATGTAGAAGGGGGACGTTGCAGACTGCAAAAATCCATTCTAATGGTAAATGAAAAAGCAGCATGTCTCTGACTAAACGGAAACATTGCTGTGGTGATGAAATGAGTCCATTTTAAACATATATACAAACAGATAAGTGTATTTGCATATAAAACAATACAAAACATGTTTAAGAAAATAAGACATGGCACATTATATGACATACAAAAGAGAAAGAGACATCAATCAAAATGCTTAATACAAAATGAGTTGCAGAAATAAAAAGGACAAAAGGATGATGATGAACGGGTCAATATATATATAGATACAAAAACATACAAAGAAAAGACACAAATGAAACACTGTAAATTGTGCCTTACAAGCACCAACACGTACACCAGCGTAATGTAGTTTTCCTTTTTTCGTAGGATAATAAAATGGTCTTTTCAAATGGTCTCTGCTGAAACATAAGGAAACGTTTTAGGATGCTGAGAGAAAAATCGCAATCATCTGGTTGAAGTAACCACGTCAATTTCTCAGAATGTCCACTGTCCTCATTTGATGGGTTTCTCCTTCCTGAGAGTAAGCAAGGTATGCCAAACATTAGTGTTTTCTCACTCTCTTCTCTCTCCGTTTAGCGAATGATTGAGAACTCCTCCATGCTGTAAGTCCTCCCCGTGGCAGGTGAGGTCTAGTGTTATTGTGAGGATTGTGCTCAGGCTGTCGTGATGGCGTTTAGGTCCTTCATTAACCCCTCCAGATGGGCCATTTCCTCCGTCAACTCGTCAGTCTCGTAATTCTGAGGGAGATGAAGAAGGTTACAGCGGGGGGTGGGGTTGGGGAATTGGGTTTATGAGGGGATGGTCAGTGGTACTGCAGAAGAAAAACAGGAACTCAAATAGCACAGCCACATGCATGCATGGTAATAGATCAAGGGGTACGGTAGTATTGGGCATTTTGCAGGATAAACGAGAACCAATTAGTAGTTTTAAATCAATTTTTTAAAATTGCAAATAATTCAAAATTGCAAATAATTGTAATAAGCGGGCAATAAATACAGCCGTTAAAGGGGAGAAGCAGGTAAATGTTTGAGAGAGAGGAAAAAGAGGTAAAACATTTTATTATTAGCTTTATATAAATTTAAATATATTCAATATGGAACAGTATACTCAATATGTAACAGTATCCCTAGAAAAAAACAAAACAAAAACAAAGTATGAAACAGTGCATGACATTGCTGTAGCTCAAACTGTAGATCATGGCAGCAGAACGGCCAAGATCATAGTGCTGATGTATAATGATAAAATGTATACCTTGAATTCAATGGCAAATGTTGTAAAAAGTCATGTCATGTACCTATCTTCATAAATTAGACAAAACACTTTTTAGAGCAGATGGCTGCATTTGGTTCCTTCCGTTATATTATGTAGACACATTTTATTGCTGCTGTATAAATAATTAAACTACATTTAATATAGTCAAAACTACTAGACTTGACCAAAAATACATATAACAAGCATTTTTTTTTATGTCACAGAGTTCTATTCACTGCATAACAGAAATTACTCAAATGTACATCGATAAGTTGTAAGAGTCATAATGTACAGAGAAAAAGTAATACAGAACATTATAGGAACTAAAGTACTCACGCTCCCTACATCTTCATGCAGTCTGCTACTTTCCGAGACATCCGGTGCACTTGGAACTATGACAGGCATAGGAGTTCTCGTCCTTCCCAACGTACCAATAGAGGCTGTTTTAACTGAGTGAGGCCCTAAAACAAATCGTACAAGTCAGTGTTTGTCCTTCTCCCTCTTAACCTTAAACTTTTAGGACAGATGGAGTGTGACAACTAGATCCAAGTTACTGGAATAAAATAGTTTTCTATTGAAAAGACAGAATCTTTTCCCTCAGTCCATTTGTCTTCCTCTTCTGCAACTCTAAATTGAGGTGCCCCACAAGGGTCTGTTCTAGGTCCTATTATATTCTCACTATATATGTACCATTTAAGCATAATATTCCACAGACTTTTCTTATGCTTATAAATACTTTAATTTTTTTAATTGGAAAGGAGTACACCTTGGTTGGCAATATATTTTTAAACTCAATGCTGATCAGATATTTACATCCTCTAACTCCAATGAAATTACCAATAGCTGGTGAATGTACCTGCCTATTTTATAAACATTTTAATGTTAAAATACTTTATTTTAGACACTGCAGATTGGATCAACCAATATGGATGTGAATATCTTGTGTGAAGGAGAACTTACCTGTCTGAGACAGCAGTGGAGTGCTGGGTAATGCTGCTGAGTCATACATGGGGTGAGCTGGGATGGCAGGCACTGCAAAACTCTTGAGTGGGTGTGTGGGACGAACGTGTGCTGTGGGTGTACTGAATGCTGGCTCCTCCTCAGCGGCTGAACTGTGGTAGCTAATGTCTGTCTCTGAAAGGTCAGTGGTGCAGGAGGGCTGCCCAGATGGAGGGTGCAAGTCAACACTAGGGGTGTTCCTTACTGACTCTGTAATTACATCAGCACATGGGTCAGCACATGGTGCTTATTGCATACTATTAACCATGCGGGTGTTGAATACAAGCAACCTTAAAAAAAAAAAAACACAAGTAAAAAAAAAAAAAAGTCATATCATGTTAAACATAAATGTGATTATGTAGAATACTCTTCTTCTGAAACAACCAATTTTAAACAGTCTTGACCAGGTTGTGGAGACTCGAGGTGAAAGTCCAGAGCATCTTTTTGTGTCCCAACCTTAATATTTCTTCCTTAAATGTATTGTTGTTTGACATAATTGGTAAATTACCAATAGGTAAATTTGACTCCAAACTATTGGTAAAATGTGAGTTTGCAGTCGGTTGTTAGACAGAGACAGGTTTAGGAAAAAATAACGTTATTATGAGGCCATAATAATTAACAAATTAAAACTACATGGATGAATTGTTTACAATAAGATCAATTACATCAACGTAGAAAAAATATTTCATTCTAAGTAAATAGGGTAAATTTTGTTTTCATTTTGCCTTTCCTTAGATAATGAGGGTTTTTGGAGCATGTTTATTTGCTTTGTTGCTGGCTAAAGTTGGTCTGCCAGCTCTAACCAGCTTGACCAAAATGGTTCACAAGGTTGAAACCAGGTCCCTCAATTGATCAACAATCTAGAGCAGGCTGAACCACTGAATAAAAAAAAATGACCCGCTTAGGCCAGCTAGAAACCATGTAATGTTGGTAAAGCAGGTGCTAAAGAAGGAAATATGTTCTCTTTGAGAGATAAAGGGGGAAATTAAGAGATATGGAAAGTTTCACTTCAATTCCATGGTCGCCCAAGTGAGTGTATCTCCGTTTTGAGAGGAAAAGAAGAACATGGTCTAACACAATTGTATCCAGGAACAATGATGGTCTTCACAAAGTCCCACTGATGCGCTCTCACCTGTGGACTCTGCCCTGTCTAGATGAGAGATGGGGGTGGCGATGGACCGTGTGCTGCTCTGGTGGTGGAGATAGCTGCGTGTTGGCGAGGCCAGGTTGCCCAAGTGATAATGATGGTGATGGTTATCGAGGGAATGGATGGGGTGAGCACTAATCACAGCTGCGAAATGGACACAAATAATAGAGCGCCATGGTTTAGACCTTGCACACAAAGCTATGAGATTATGGAAAGCATGGTGCATCTATAACATCTGCTCATGCAAACAAACACCACCACACATTGAAAAGACACGCTATGTTGCTAGGTTAAAGAATGATCATTAGGCTAGAAACATACTCTAGACAACTATGCAAATGCAGATGCAAATTCTTGGCCAACCTGTTTCTTCATTGCTGTGTGGCTAACCTAACTAACTTTAACTAATTTGCTAAGAAATTGACTCTAGCTGAGCAACAGACCATTGCTCTGCCATTCTCATCCATTTTGAAATGTTCATCTCTCTTAGCTTGAGTTTTTTGCACCAGTGTACTTGAGTAGAGTATGTTTTTGGCCTACAACTACAATTAAGAACTCAGGGAACCTTGTTTGAGGACTATGTTATTCCAAAGAGCATAAATTGTTTAATATTGTAACTGAAAGAAAAGGGGCCAAATTAAGGGTGTCTGGTCCCTGGTTCAGGATCACACACTTACGCTGAGGGGGTTGTGCATCAAAGGGCATCATCATTTTAGGTCTCATTCCCCGACGGCCAGCCAGTGTAGACATGCTGTCCTCTGATTCATGGCCTGTAAATCAGACAGCGACCAGCCAATCAGATTGAGACAGGCTCCCAATACAAGAGCCATGTGAAGACAACCAGCTGACTTCCTAGAGTCAGTTGCCAAGATGATGTGATATTCTATTGTTTATCCATTAGAGGGCAGTGTAGACACACATATCAGGAGATCTGTAGGAGTAGGCGGCAGCAGATGGATATCACCATTCATGCCACGAGAACAAAGAAAACAAGGCTACAAGTTTTTCCATTTTAAGCAAGGAACATGCCAATCGCAAGCAATAATGACAAACAGTGGACATGACTTTGAAGCATCCTTCAGAAGCAGCAGCTGGAATGATGTCATGGATTATGCAGCAGGTGAAGACTGGTTAAGTTTAAAGACCCCATGAAATGGCCACAAATCTTCTTTCCTGTGTGTGACAGTGGTTTTTTCCTACTGAAACAGGAAGTTGGGCTAGACATACAAAAGGGACTATTTAGGCAGCTTTAGGTTTACAACATAGCTACTTGCTATCTATAGTCAGTTGTATATGCTACTGAGAGAGGGTTCCAGTCTGTTTTCCAAATAGAAATACTACAAATATATCTATAATCTCTAGAAGTTTGGGTGTCCACTAGTATACAGATGGTCTTTAACAGACAAAACTCTTTGCGTTCTGATTTCATGGGGTCTTTAAATCAAAGTTCTTACCACGGTAAGAGTTACGTCTCTGGAGCATAGGATCCATGGAGCCGTCCACTGGGGAGATGTCCTGGGAGGTTCTGGGGATTGGCGTGTCGGTCATGACTGGATTGGGTTCAGGCGATTTGTCGATAGGTTTTAGCTCCAAACGTTCGTGGTGGATCCAGAGGTCTGGTGGCTTCAGATCTTTGGAATTGCCTTTATACTTGTGGGATCCATTGGCGGACTTGCAGGCTGCTCGTTTCCTGAAGATCATACCAAACAGTTTGAACGAAGGTTGTGGCAAATACATTTACCCTCATGTCAGGAATGAGCATTAGGACTGTTCGTCAGCTGGAGACCTGAACTTACTTTTTCTGCTGTGTTGTGGTACGGCGTGTACACAGGAAGGCGCCAACCACCACCAGGATGATGGTAAATGCACCCACAGACACAATTATGACAATAACCAGAATGTGGTTATCACCAGTGCCAGACACATCTGGTTTCCCTGAAACATGGAAATTCCATGGTTATAATGTTACAAGAAAAGGAAAATTGGTCAAGGCAAACAAATGTGGAATGTTGGTTTTCTCGCCTGAAAGTTTGAAAAAGTTTTGAAAGCCTTAAATGTTTATGACAGAATGGCCTGATAGACAAAACTTACAGAGGGAATTTGTTGAGTTTTGCCTTGGGGTTGCTAAGTGTTAATAAGTTGATCCTAAGGTGTTTCTACATGGTTGCAAGACACCACTTGGGTGTTGCTAAGTGGTTGCTAGGTTGTTATTAAGGTGTTACTAGGTTCTTGGTATGGTTCTTAAAGACTACTGGTTGGGTTGCTACAAGGGCATAGCAAAGCTTAAACTTAAAAACACACTTTTTCTGTAGGTGAATCTAGATCAGGATTGATTTGTGTGAACATAAACGCATTCAAGTTAGATCGAGGAGCACATTCCTTTCAAAAACAGAAGTAATCCACTGCTTCTTCAGGGGCTCAGATTTCAGGATTAAATGAAGATTATTACATCTAACAAAAAACAGCTCAATCACTTAGGAGACATCTACACCTTCTTGTCTACACCTGCTCTGGCATCGAAACAATGGCGGACTGTTTACAGCTCACTCAGAGCGGGTCTGTGCTAACACGCCAGTGTTCGTCAATAGTCGAGGGAGGGGCCTTGGCCGGTGAGACATCACTCTGCCAAGATTCTCTAAATTTGTGATCTAAAGGTGCTTACGATTTTTGGGAATTAAAAAATAAAAGCACTGGGTGGATTTTTATTATTACAGGGTGGGCTGTGAAACACACTAACAACACATTTATGTTCAAACACCGTGTAAAAGTGTATTTTGCATCTGATGTCCATTTTAAAGTGTTGCTAGTTTGATGTGGTTGGTTACCATGAAATATGGAATTGCCAAGCGGTTCCAAGATGTTTGCTAGAGTGTTACATGTTCTTCAACACGGCATTGCGGTGGTAATTGCAATGTGCTGCTAAAAAGATGTTAGGATGTTACTAAGGGGTAGCTACGCTGTTATTAAGCTGTTGGTAATTTATGGGGGTGTTCGCTAGAGCTCCTTGGTAGTTGTTATGGCATTGGTAGATGGTTGCTTTGTGGATGCTAGTGTATTAATGGGATATTGCTAAGTAGTTGTGTTGCTAAGTGGATGCTAGTGACTACTGGGTGGTTGTTACGGTATCGCTTAGTGGTATTAGGCACAGTACTAAGGGCAGTTTCTTGGTTGCTGTTATGGTAAATTATTGATTAGCCATTTCTAGGGGATTTCTACAGTGTATTTTGTTTGGAAACATAAAACAGCAATTACCAACTGATCCAAATTCTTGTACAGAGGGTCTTCCTGGTTTCACCAATATACCTGGAGCTGCAAGAGGTCAGATAAGAAGAATTGAAAGGTGGCACATTGGAATCTACGGCTCTTGTGTAAAGTTCACATTAAGACACATTCCACTGCATGCCATTTTAACAGATAAACCACAAAGAGTACTTCAGAGAATGAGCACGAAACTCTCCTCATTTGACTAAAATGCGCTTGGGAAAAGACTGTTAGTAGTATGAAGTTTTAGCCACATGTGCATTTTGCTGATAAACTCTTAGTAAATGGTAGTCAGGCAAGCAAAGAAGGATGTTTTTCTGCTATACACCAGCTGGACCTTTCTGTGACTGCTGATGAATTTCAGTGTTCAGGGAAAGCAAGCTGCTCACTTCAGTTTGAGGAAATTAGTGGAATAAGAGAAGAGAGAGCAATTACCTTGGTCATTAGCCATTTTGTCAGAGGATTCGGCTAGCAGGACAAAGCAGAAGGAGAGGAGACAGGTTAGAGGGAGAGAGGCATGCAGTCAGAGCTAAGCAGGACCCTATGGGCGGCTTGTGCATGAGCCAGTATGAAAGATTGGTGAGGTAAGGGTCAATGCAAAGGGTTAAGCTTTAGATTAGGTTAAAAATAGCGTATGTGCATATGGTACCATAATATATTTCCCCAATATTGAATCTTATTAATTATAATTTACCAACTGAACAGTGCTGAAAAGAACAGCATGAAATTCCCTAATGTCTGATACTAGTCTAGTTTTTTTGATCAAGAAAATCTTGCTGGTTAAGCCTGATAAGAAACATAGTGGTTACACCAGTATCCCATTGTATTTTTGGATTCATAAGCCAGCATATGCTGGTCTTTTCAGCAAGCAGCAGTGATTGTTATCATTCATCAGCGTGAATGAGTTGGTTTACCTTTAGGAGTGCGGAACTGGACAGCATCAGACATGGGACCCATCCCTTTAGAGTTACGCGCCTGGATCTTGAAGTAGTAGGCGGTATCAAGGGTCAGCTCTTGAATCTGATGGGTTAGCCTGTTCCCCACTACTGGCTCAATGACCCAGTCATGAACCTCTGCATTCACATCAGTGCTGTAGTAAATGATGTAACCTGAGAAGGCAGAGAAAAAGTGATATATGTTGTATATTGTAAAGATATATCAGGCAAGTTACATAGTCACTAGCCATGTTTCCATTGCCCTTCAAATTGGGCAAAATTGAAATTGTGAATTGAATATATGCCTAATGGAAACACATCAACATGGCAAAATTAGAAAAAGGAATACAATCGCAAAAACGCAATGGAAACAGTTTTTCGCATTTACAGGTCACCTGGCATAGGTAAAAGTCACATGACCATTCTTTAATGTATTATAACCTCCAAGAAACACCTCATACATGGTCGTTCACAATTATAAAGGGCTTTCCTGCAATAAATGCATGGACAAGTCTGTGGTGCACTACAGCTCCGACACGGCCACTTTGGTTAATGTTTGTGTTTATATGGCACGTTTCAGAAGCATCCCAGAAGCCACTGTCCATCCTGCTTTACTAAAGATACATGCATAAAGGCGGTCGCACAACAGACGAGAAGCGCCCCGTCGCGTCGCGCCACATGTAGGACAACTCGAGGTATCACACACCGGACGCACACATTCTATATGCGCAAGTTCAATTTCGCAGCAAGATTGGTGATTTTTAACTTCATCTATTATTATTATTTTAAATATATGATTTTAATTCATAAAAGCTGAGGATTAAACGTTAATTAATGAAAAGAATCTGTGTTATAATAAGTCTGTTATTGTTTTGTTGTAACTGTTGTTTAGGCAACTGTGCAGCCTGAGTGAAAACGTAACCAAACACTTTGTAATGTTTTATTTCAATGAAACAAATGTACTGTATTTTAGTTTCAGTTTCAGTTTATAACATCTGGGTTTTTTAATATAAAACTATGCAGATGGCGCTTTGTTGCGCGGCAGAAATTTGAACAGCGTTCTGAGTCGTAGCTGGGCGCCGCGGACAGATGCCGAATGGTGCCGACGGTGTGTGTACACCCATAGAGAATAATGTGTTCGAATTTTAAAGACGTGGCACGTGACTCGTCCGGTGTGTGACCCCCTTAAGTGTACGTCAATATAAAATAATGGCTAGTGCAGTGGCTGCAGTTTTAATTTTTGCGAGCTTTTGTAAATCTACCATCTCCATGACTTATTACGAGAGAAAAAAATTGTTTTAGTCACAAAACATCAGTTATTGGAAACGGCGTCAATTCGTAATAGATTTTTAATCGCCATTTATAAAATACTGTGAAAGTTTTGCGCAAATCTGTTATGGAAACCCAGCTACTGTTTCTAACAGGTTACTTTTGTCACCTGTGATCTTGCCATTGGCTTCTGAGGGTGGCTGCCAGTTGACGATGATGGTTCGTGGTCGTCCCTCTTTACTCACCACAGTCACATCTTTAGGAGCAGAACTTGGGACTGGGGAGAAATATAACGTGAATCAAGACTACAATTGCAGATATTTCCTAACAATTTATGTAAATGCAAAGTTTATTACTCATTGGGTGTGTTTACATGTACAACAAAACTACTTGATGAGTCACTAATCTAAAACGATTAGGCCGCAACCTGCGCGATCTTGAGTACATACTTGTTTCAAATGTTGTTCCATGTGCAGTCATGCTCCAGGTGCTGGTCCTCCGGCCCTTGGTCACCATGACCGAGAACTCGTACAAGGTGTTGGGTTTAAGACCCGTCACTGTGTGAGTTAGTGTGGTGGTATTAGCCACCTAAAAATAACAAATCAACGTCAGTGATATAACAACTGAAGATTATCCACCATCCTCCACCTTCAGTGTGAGGAGCCTAGATTCTGTTAACATACCTTGAACTTTGTGTTTGCAGGTATGTTGGTCTTCCAACGCACTGTGTAGTAACGTGCATCTGTGATCTTCTGGTTCTTGGGTAGTGAGTTGTCCGCCCAGGTGACTTTGATTGTGTCGTGGCTCAGAACGGACGCCTGAACGCCCACAGGAGGCAGCATGGGTAAAGGGTCTGGTACTGGAGTGTATGGAGCATGGAAAAGTTCGTATAAATCAACATCAGGGTCTATGGGGTCTGCAAGCAAATTACACAATGTCCCATGGCAAAAAAAAATAAAAAGGTGAAAAAGGGTGAACGCGATTAAACATACAAGGAGAGGGTTTTAGGATGGGAGATACATAACGACGGGGGTGAACGGATTAATGGGCATAAATGGGAGGTGAGGAAGGGAGAATTGTGGAGGCGGGATTGGGAATAGAGAAAGAGAGAAATATTGGATTAGAACAGAATATCGAGAGACAGTCACAAAATCATCAAGAGCTACAGAGAACTACATCTACAATGAGTCAAAGAACTACATCAGCTTGGATCACTACCAGCTACATTACAAACAAAGGAGGAAGACGATCAGTCAGACAGTGAGAGTACATATACACTGAGCCTGGAATACAATGCAATCCTCATCTAGAATTTTACATGGATATAAACAATGCTGTTAGGGATGTCAAATGTTAAAACTGTAATTAATATGTATTACACCTTGTATTTATTGTAAGTTTAGAAAATCTCAAATTGTGTGTGCTCGAAGGTCACAAGTGTTTAGCTAATAAAAAGGTTGAGATCTTTTCCTTTTATTCTGCAATTTAACCAGATTCACAGAAGGAAGCAGATGAAAAGGTTTTTATCTTTCTTTCATGTCTATTCATTTTTATTTGAGGTGTGGAATCAGTGACCTTGTCTGAGTCAAGGTTTTGAAGATGCACATTTTTTGATTATTCACCAAAGCTTTCACATTTCAACGTGCGATGCAGCTCTGAATTTACTGATATGATAATATCAAATACCAGAACAAAAAAATAAGCCTTAAAAGTCTGATCCTTTTATAGATTTAAAGCTGTTTGCCTGCCTTAAATCACCTGTTTCCCGAAGCGCTCCCTTCAAGAATAACAATTTGGAGTGGGAAAATATGCTTGCTTGGTTTTATATGTGTGAAAATGAGAACACATTGTTTCTGGCTTCAACAATTAACTGTTTTCAAATGGCAAAGTGGGGAAAAAAACGGGTTGTTTTCCATAGTTCTGAAGCAGCCCCATTGTGAGCGCTATGTGAGGTTGAGCTCTGCTTGTTCTCTGGAATTCTGTTAAACGGATTCACTTTCCAACTAGCATGCAATGCCTAACAAAACAAGAAATATAAAATGCAAAGTAACACACACTAAAGTAATTCACTCAAAATAGGAAATCTAAACATGCAGTAATAGACCATTACAATTTATCTCTTATTTTAAAATAAACATATATATTCTGGCACTCTCAGAAGAAGCAAAACTGTCACCTTTACCTGTTAGTATTTATTACAACATTCTCTCTAATGGTGGAAGAGGCGCTTATGTATGAAGGAATGGGTGAGCGAGCAGATATAAACTCTGCAGGAAATCATCAAAGCCCCTGCAGCAGGTTTCCTCGAGTTCAGTTAAAGGTCAACCAGGCGAAATGAGAAATGCCATGTACCACACTGCATGCTGGGAATTAATAAGAGTGTTCCACTGATCAAAAATGGAGGTGAGAAATTATCTGGTGTTCAGAAAGTGGCCAGTTTCAGTTTTTTACAATTTCATTCCCTACGCAGTGTGAGTTCTTGGCATGTATTATACAGTGCTTCGTTTTTATTATACAATCAAATATTACAATAGCAATATAAATTTTTGTTTGTTTTTATTTCATATTTTTAGTAATATACTTAATAATTAACATACTACTAATTGATTATAATCATTATTATTTTATAGCCATATTGATATACAATCACAAAATGTTGGTCCTATAAAAAAGCACATTATACCTGAATTTTCTTTTCAATTGCATTTTAAAATGTGATCACTTATTACTAGTTTTTAACAAATCATGCAGTCTAACAGTAACTGGTAGTCAACCATTCATTAGTCAAAATATTTCCAATATTGTTTAAACTTTTCAAATGAATAACAAAGAAAATGCATGTTGATACATTTCAGGTGAAGATTGCACTTAACCCTAATTTTGCACAACGTTCCAAATAGTTTTCGTTGCAAATAAATAAATAAAGGAAAACATTCAGTACTGAAGATGATAAAAATGGCTATTTCACCATAAACCACATTTGGATCACCATTAAATGTAATGTTTGACCAGTGCTACTCAGCCATGTCATATCAACATTCGCTTGGACGGTGGAGTGACTCATTTCCTGGAACTGATTGTCATGATGTTCCTGTACTTCGGATAAGAGCAGTGTTTAATCAAACCTCTGCATCTCAATCATGTGCAGCGCTATTAAGCAGTGCTTCAATTGTGAAGAGCATATGGCTTCATCTGTATCTCATAATCAAGAGGATTCCTCTGTTTGCTAGGAAGCACAAGCATTAGAGACCACACAACTACTGAAGAACTCTTAAGATGGTCTCTAATGAGAAGAACAAGCACTCAACCGTTCTGCATATCCATAATGTCAATACGATTACCAGGAAATAACAGAAATGCAATTTTAGAAAAACTGTAGATTTCATTAGGACCTCAATCTTCAACCTCAACCTCAAACAGGCAGGTGCAATGGGATTTCTACAGTAAATATGCCAATATTCTCCATATTAGGCATCCAGTGGTGGCAAACGAGGATGAGTATGTTGAAGCTGTAGGTGTGGTGTGTTATAAGGCTGAGCGGTGCCGGCCGTGACCTACCTGATTGGGGTCGTGTGATAGCGCTCTCATACACAGGGATTCCCTCCCCCACGTTGTTGTAGGCCTTCAGTGTGATAACGTAGTGCGAGCTGGGATCTGGCAGGGAGAAAGCCAATCATTTAGCTAATCAAGCCCACAGCTCCACTGAGAGCTCCAACCATATTCATCATCCTAGCAGGGGTGCATATTTAAACACCCTTATTGATTCTAGCGCTCGTGTAATTAGATGAATTACGAAAACTTAAATTATGCTGTTGCTTCTGATGATTATTTTTCTCGTTCCTTCAAATGTAATTACAATGGGGTGGAGAGAGGGCTAAATCTCCCACTCTTGAGTACATACAATCCATTTCCCCAGTTCGGTTTACTTTAATTCACTCTCAGAGGCTACAGAGCTATTTCTTCACTGCTACTTCATGTTTGTCTGATGAAAGTGTGAATGAATGTTTAGAGCTCAATCATTTTTATATCATGGTAAAAAACAAACAAACAAACAACAAATTTAATTAATTAATAAAAAAATATCTGAAATATATCTTTTTTATAAATTTTACTTATGTTTCCTTTATTTATTTTACCTTTTAATAAATGTTTAATTCAATTTAAATGCTCAAACTCAGATGTTCAAATAAAATATTCAAATGTTTAATATAAATGTTCAAACATTCAATTGAAATCTTTTTAATTTAATAATAAATAAATTTACTTAAAAGCATTTTAAAAACTACTTTTACCCATAATGTATCTGAAGACAGAACATCTATTTTCTTGCCCCTCAAAGCAAAATAAATTTTTATTATATTTTTTAATGAACAAATATTTTTTTTTGAAGCAGAATTATTATAATGGAGGATCTTACTCAAGTTCTCAATGGTGTAGTATCTCTGTTTGTAGTCCACTTTAATGGTCTTGGCGTGAGGGCTGCCGATCCCATAGCCGATGGAGTAACCCCTCACCACAATGTCCTGGTTCTCCGGGGGCGTCCAGCTCACTACAATACTGTTCACAAGTGGCCGCACATGCAAGGAGCTGGGGACGTCTGGCACAGTTGTCTCTGAAACCCAAGGACCAGCAAAATTACACTTTGTCATCTTAATCAAGCACCAGCACTTACAAGATATCTGTCTGCTTTTACCATCCAGATCGCTCTCAAACGTCTCAGCAGTGGCCCAGTCTGTGGCCGGACCCGTGCCGTTGACCGTCATGGCCGACACTCGCAACATATATTCAGTGCCTCGCTGCAGACCTGAAAAATACAAGAACTTCAATACAGGCTTTGATACATTTGAATTTGGTTTGTGAAATAAAAGTGCACAAATTGATTTTTGATTGATTTTTGTTTGTTTGGCTTCCTACAAAGTTCTGGGCGGTTCCTAGAGCGCCCCTAGTTTAAATCACTAACCCTAATTATAAGGAATGGTAAAAAATGAAGCACCCCGTCTCAACCAACCAGTCAGCTCATTTCTCTGGAAACAAACCGAAAGATGCTTCACAACGCTCCACGTTTCTCAATCCATTTACCAAGACTAAATCAATAACCACCCCTGCATCATCATCATCATCGGTTCTGCTGTACGACATACTGACCTACACGCTACAGCATTGCCTAGAGTGCTGATTTATAAAGGTCTGCTTCCACAAATCGCACTGGACTGACACAAACAACAACATGACAACTGACGGATTCATCATTTCACATGTCTGATGCCGTGGGCATGTTCTGGTTTTCATAGATGAGGGAATGCCTGCTGTCTTTAAATAAGCCAGAGGTTGTAATTGCTTTAAAATGTTAATAAGCGTCTGCTTAGTTCGAGTGTTGAATGCAGAAGTCAGAACTGTTCCTGCGGCCTTGTGGGAGATAGCAACAGCCTTTGAACTAACAAACATCTCATCTCAGCTCAACTGGAACAGAAAACAACCATTATGCTCTTTGATGCCAACCACGGCACGACGCTCATGAAGCTGCTGAAATCTATTTAGAATTGAATTCTCACTTTTGTCTCATTAATGGATAGTTTGTCACTTGAGGCTTTATTTTTTGCTGCCTCATCTGTTCTGCAATTTCTGAGAAATATATACACCAAAAGCACTGGTGAACAAGAGTAAGGACAGAATATACTGATGCCTTAAAAAAAAAAAAAAAAACTAATTCTCAACCATTATGGGTTTCAGCAACGGCTGACGCTTATGCCACTATTATGCCAAGGACAGACACACTGGGGCTGTTAACAGATTAAAAAATTAATCAAATTAATTACATGACACACTCGTTAATTATTTAAATAGGATCCGGGCAAATGAATAAATGTGTCAATTTTGCTCATTATTTTTTTTAATTAACTGTGCTAAATGAACTCAAACTAAAGGTCTATAATAATATTTAATAACGTTCAAGGTATATATATATATATATATATATATATATATATATATATGTGTGTGTGTGTGTGTGTTATAGCTAGATGAGGTATTGTTCAGCTCACCATCTATGAGCTGATAGAGCTGTGATCCTGAAGTGATCTCGGCCGCCTCGCTCTTCCTCGTACCCTTCCTGTAGCGGATCTTATAGCCGGTGATCTCACCGTTCTGGGCATCTGCTGGAGGAGGCTGCCATCTGACCATGATGCTCTACATTTGAGAAAACACACACAAAACAACACATCCTCAGCATCACACATTCAGATTTCATTCCAAAGCAATAAGCAGAGTGTATCAAATGGAGAATAACTGGAGCGTGTCCTCCGCGCACCTACAGCACGTGCAGAGTCACCACAGTAACAAGCCTGAGTGCAGGCATCTAACCCGAGTCATCATCTCCCCGAGGCAGCCATTAGAGAACGTGATCATCCCGCACATAAAGCATGCGTGAGTATATCAGTCCTGCAGCAGAGGGCATTGGGCGAGCAGCAGAGACCGGCCCGAACCGAACCCATGAATAATAGATAAAGCCTGCGGGAACGCAGCTCAGGACGGATGGAGGGGGCTAGCTGCAGGGATAATGAAGGCAGGGAGAGGGGCCGCTCAGTGAGGGCGGGGAATTAATTAATAGCATTCACACTTGCCTTGTTCACGGGGCATGAGGGATTCAACCAAATTAAATCTGCACCATGTATGCAATTACTGTATTTCAATTTTCAACCAATTCCAGTTTACCTCGCTAACTAGTGCTTGTGTTTTCAGATAAACAAACTTGTTTTAATTGACTTATGGGTCACAGGGGTGTCTAGTGCTATCAGCAGGGGCCTTGTATACGGTTAGTCACTGTTTTCATTATACACACCCAGACTGAATCCCCCCTCTGTTGCACAGCACCCCAGGGCCACACGAGGGGGTCCCGATACCGTCCGCAGGAGCCCAGTAATTAACCACCTTCTCATGCAATATACAAAAAAAAGCTTCTGTCTGAGACTTTAAGCCTTTTTTATTATTCAGTGCTAATTACTGAGCCATAAAACCTATCACAGGCTTGAAAGTGTGTGGATCTGTGTGTATACCCACAATGCAAAGACCCTGCAATTAAACCGGAAGGTTACCGTTTTTGAAGAAAATACGAGTTGTGCCTGTGTAACACTTGCTGTCATGAAGCTCTGTGCTCTGGGTGATTGCTAAGATGTTCTGAATGGTTTATATGCTGTTTCTAGGGTGTTTTAACTTTAGGTTTTGACCTATACACCTTATGGATCATAGAAACAAGTCTTTATAATGGTGTCTTTAAACTTCCATTTTTGCAGTTGCTCTATAGCTTCACTGTTGAAGAGTAATATATACAGTAGTACAGTATAGATGGGTTCTTTAATGTCTTGGTGGGTGTTCATTTTAAATATATATCATTTTGTTTTTTAAGTGAAAGACAGGTTACTGGAGCAGAGCAACCTCATCATAGAGTTATTATAGTTAACTAAAACTATTAAAAATTAAACTTTTGAAATAAAAGTGGTCTAAATGTAAAAAAAAATTATCAAGACAACACTTAAACTTAATATACTAAAATAGCATCTTAAACTAAAACAGAACAAAATGAATAAACTATACCGACATACCTAAAAAAAGCAAAACTCCACACTAAAAAAATAAAAAACAAAAAGATATTATAGTACCTTAATGCGAATCAAATGTTGTGAGAGGGAGGGGAAGATATTTTGAATTAGATTTCATAAAAGTATTCCATAAAATATAAGAATTGTCAGTTTTGATTTCACGGTGACTTTAACACTTTCCAAGGATGTGCAAAGCAGACGTCACGCTTGCCTTAGCAAACACCATGAAATAAAAGCGCTAAATGCATTACTGCAGCCCAAGTCACTTGTCTACATATGACTAGAAACAGAAACAGACTCCAGGATAAAAACAACAGGAGCTAGACAAATATAAATTGTATCTCGAGAAAGAGGGGGAGGTGAACACAGAGGAAGAATGAATGAAGATGTAAAGCTTTGTGACAGCTTTCTAGCCCGAGCACAGATGTGCTGCTCATCGCAGTTAAATCACAGCAACAGATGAGTGTCTTCATCAGAACCACTGCACACTTCACACCCGACACTCATTCAGCCTTACCTTCGAGTTCAGCACATCAACCGTCATGTTCTGTGGCGGAGCACTGGGGACTGAACAGAGGGAGAAGAGGACAGTATTAGTTCACACAGCCTCAGCTTTTATTAAGGCAAGACACTGAGATAAACAGGGTCAACTAATAGATACTTAACCAATAGAATACTTCCCTCAGCTTATTATTCACAATACATTAGGGATAGTTCACCCAAACATGAAAATTCAAAGATACTTTGAAGAATGTTGGTAACTAAACAGTGTAAGGTTTACAATAGCCACAGTATTGAAAATAAAAATACAATGGCTACCGTCAACTGTTTGGTCACCTACATTCTTCACAATATCTTTTTCTCTGCTCAACACCCACACGGGTTTGAAATTATGACACTTTAAATTTGGGGAGCAAATGAAGCCTTTGGGCCCTATCTTGCACCCAGCGCAATTGACTTTGTACACCGACGCATGTGTCATTCCTATTTTGCACCCGCGCAAAGCGCGCTTTTCCCTCCACAGAAGCACGTCGCTAAACTAGTGAATGAACTTGCGCTCCCTGGGCGGTTCAGCGCAAAAAAAGAGGCGTGTTCCGGCGCAAACAATCCCTGGTGCTATTTTGCTGTTCCATTAAGCAATTGCGCCACTGACCAGAAAAAACCTAGTCTAAAGTCAGTGGCGCGTTGCGCGCTGTTCATTATGCTATTTTAAGGGCGCATGTTTGACCTTAATGTATATAGCGTGCACAACGCGCATACACTTTGCTCATATAATCTACACAGATTTTTATTAAGATTCATAAATTGTTACACTAAAAAAATATTAACACATGAGATGACGGAAATCATTGTGGTGTGTCACGAAGATGTGAAAAAATAGGCATAAATCTTGCTTACAAATTATTCAGGCTAATTGTAGTAATTAAGGATCAGACCTGTTTGCCCAATAGTGGCAATACATATATGTATATAAGGACATCTGACAAATTGGTTTGTCCGTCAAGAACCAGGAAAAAAAATCGATGAAACAGTTGTGGCTATTTCCTCCCACGCCTGTTTAACCGACGCTATTTTGGGTGGGTTTCTTCCATCCCCATACAACACAACTTCTCTGTCTTTCACTGCTCTTACAAGAACATCAGTCTCCTCGGCTGTGAACCGCTCCTGGCGTGCGCCTGGTAAATACGCCATAATAATAGCAATCCATAATGGAACTTGCGCACCTGCTTTTAAAGGGAATGTTGGATGACGCTCTGATTGGTTTATTTCACGTTACGCCCAAACCACACCTATGAATAATGAAGCTACTTCAGACCCACCCATTTTAGATTTGCGCCGGGCGCAAGAGCCATTTATCCCGCCGGAAAAATAGCAACAGCGCCGAGACCCGCCCACAAACTTACTTGCGCTTCGCGCTTTGACACTTGCGTTTCAGATCGTTTAAATAGGGCCCTTTATGTTTTCTGCAACAGTATGTTAACATATGCAACCGTTACATTATCTAATTAAATATGCACTCATTTGCATAGATTTCCAGAATAATAAACTGAACATTGCATAAAGCCTGGTCTAATATTTTCTTTCTCTCTTTTAATCGCACTGTAAATCACAAAATACAGCCAGAGAAAAACAAACACCATATTTAGAGGTTACGCGAATGTTGTATGTGCAAACCCTTCTGTAAAAATTTTCAGAATATAGACAGGAACAAAACTGCTAACTTTTGTATATGTAAGTGCTTCTGAAGTAGATTTTTGGCTCACTGCATGAGAAAAAAAAACTCATTTTGAGAAAATAGCCTGAAAATACGTATTATAATTAAGATCTACAGACAAAAATAGATTAAGTATTAATATTTTTATATATAACACTTAACTGAACATATCACCACTGTCCACGTCTTCTTTCATATTTCTCATAGCACAGCATTATGGAATTAATACCATTTTCACCAACAAAAATGTAACTGACACCATCTTGCAGGAACTAAGAAAAATGGCCTATGAAGACTAATTTTACAGAGAGCATAAAACTTTTAACAGGTGGCTAGAAGCTCACGAGTCCCCAGTCGAAGTATACAGTAATAACTACAAAATAAAGTTTCATGGATGGTAACAAATCTTTAAGCACAGTAATTTATTTATTTTTTTCAATTCTTTCACCACTGACAGGTGTGGAATAAAGTTAATTTTGGGTCCTGGTGATATTGCTCTGTTGATGTAACTACAACAGGGATATAGATTATAGCTGGTTTATTGCTGGCTTTGTTTATTGCCTAGTAGAGTTCTTGTATGAGACCTAACCCTTACTACAATTATTTTGAGGAGCAAAAAACTGCAGGGTTTTGGGGCAGAATGGACGGAACCGAGTAGTAAGACAAAGCAAAGAATTAAGATTTATTGTCAGTACCATCAGAGTATGTGCGCACAGATATGTCCTCAGTGGACACTCCAGGTCCATGTTTGTTATAGGCCACCACTCTGAAACTGTACTCTGTGAACTTCTTCAGTCCAGTCATGCTGTAGGACAGTGTGTTCACCTCCAGATCCTGACAGAGAAGAGAGATTAGAGAAACAGGCTCAATTATGACATCAGTAACAACATTACAGACTAAGGGCCCTATTATACACACGGTGAAATGCGACCCAAGTCGCAGCACAAGTGTTTGCTAGTTTCAGTCTGGCACTGTTAGCATTTTCCCATCCAGCGCTAGCGCTCACCTCTAAAACAGAGGTGAGTTCAAGCGCAATGCTATTTTAAGGAGCTGAAAATAGACCGCGCTATAGACCAACTCAAACCTGGTCTAAAGTCTAGCGCAATGATTTTTCTTCATTATTTAAAGAGCGTATACGCTGCTTATTAAACACAGGGACGCACAGCAGCACACAAACATGCCAAATATAAAAAATTAAAGGATTGCAATGCATACGATTTTTTTGTAGGCTAATTAAATATATATATATGGAAGATGAGACTCTGATTGGTTTATTGCACGTTACGCCCAAAAAACATCCATTATTCATTAAGAGAATAAAGACAACCCGTTTAGACCATGCGCCCAGGCGTGCCAACCGTTTTTCGTCATTAAAATAGCAAAATTAGCAAAAGTTACACTTTGCGTTTAGTTAGTTAAAATAGGGCCCTAAGAATTCACAGAAATATAAATGTAAATATTTAAATGATAAAATATTTGATACTGATATATTACATATATTTCTTAAATATTTACATGCGTGTGAATTTATATATACATATTAGTAAATAATTAAACATGCTATTTTTAATCATTAATAACTAACATTTATTTATTTATCTTTGATCCATTTATGTATTATTTGTATTAGTTTGTTTTTGCAAATAATTATACACACTCCACTAAGAAGCTGAAGATAAAAAAATGCACTAATTGAAAACATGAAAATGTCACTAATGTCAATATTATACAAAAATTCTTAAACAACTTATACATGAGTGTTTATATTTGCAATTTGGGCTAAACATTTTAATTAGTATGAAAACATACAAAATGACATCTACCATGTTCAAATTTGTTAGCAATAATAAAACGGCTCCTCAGCTTGTGTTCAGGACAGACCACAGAGCTCCATCTGTTCTCCACCATGAACATTTCACATGCTTTATCGAATATCATAATGCCTTTATGCGTGATATTACAGAGGCTGGATGAAGATGGTTTTACCTGCTCACTGTCCATGCCCTTCTCCATGTAGTAAATTTTGTAGTTCTGGATCTCGCCATTGCCTATGAGGGGCACGTCCCATCTGAGACTCACTGTGGTGGGGGATGTGACCACTGCCTGTAGGTTTGGAGCAGGACCAGGTACCTGGACTATTACGTAGAAAGGAGAAAAATGTAAAATTTAAATTAAATTAAATTTGAATATGTTTTGTTTTATTACTGTCACCTTTTGTCTGTCACTGTTTTTCTTTGATAATTCCATTGATGCTTTGGCAATCTTGTTTGTAAAACAGTCACGCCAATAAAGCACTCTGAAATCGACTCGAATAGAGAGAGTGATATCTCTTCTCAGCTGAGCATATGACAGTGGCATGTGTCGAGACACCTCTGGCAGAAAACAGACTAACACACGCCAGCTCAAACCGCAGGACTGACGTGATTTAATTTGCTTAGCAGAGCGGAGAGAATGGAAATGAGAATCTATGTTGCTTAACTTTTGTTTACTTGCTAGGGTCATGAATCATTACATTCAATTATAGGCTCCGATGAGTGTCCCTTAAATCAGTTGTTTCTCCAACACGCTCGCAACTGACATGCCTTCAGGGAGTCATCGTGTAGAGCCAATCTAAACCGAGCTCTACATTAAATGAAATGTGATAGAATTTAAGCATGAACATAAAAAACAATGGGCCAATTTTTAAGTAAGTGGCCAAGCAGTCATTTGGCAGACAAAAACTGTAAAATGTTTTCAGACTCTTCACTGCATGGAATTGAACTACTGGTTTCGTCTGGTCAGAGGAGAACTGGGCCCCCAACTGAGCCTGGTTTCTCCCAAGGTTTTTTCTCCATTCTGTCACTGATGGAGTTTCGGTTCCTTGTCGCTGTCGCCTCTGGCTTGCTTAGTTGGGGTCACTTCATCTACAGCGATATCGTTGATTTGATTGCAAATAAATGCACAGACACTATTTAAACTGAACAGAGATGACATCACTGAATTCAATGATGAACTGCCTTTAACTATCATTTTGCATTATTGAGACACTGTTTTCCAAATGAATGTTGTTCAGTGCTTTGACGCAATGTATTTTGTTTAAAGCACTATATAAATAAAGGTGATTGATTGATTGTTAATTGGAAATGCATTAAAATGTATCATAGTTTATATTTATATTAAATTTATTTAGCTGAAATTTTGAGAGCTTTTTCATCTGCTTAAGTAGGACTTAAGTACATCTTCACTTGTAATTTTATAATCACTTTTACTGTCTTTGAAATATGGACAGCAACGTTTACTGCCAAGATTACAGGCAAGCAATCATGGTAAACTAAAATGTACTTTAACGTAATTTCAAGTGAAACTTGTATTTCATGCTATTTAAATCAGTTGTAATTATTTTTATTCATTTGTAATTTGCTGCAATTAAATACATTAAAAAACATATTACCTTTAATAAGATTATATATATATACATATATATATATATATATATATATATATATATATATATATATATAAAACACCATATTGATATTGGATAACACTACAGTTCAAATATCAAATATTTGTTATATATTATAGTGCTTTCATATGTTAGTACTTCTTTAAAACCACACAAAAAATATTAAAAGATAATGGATTAAATGGCTTTTTTTTAAAGTGTACTTAAGTGTGTTTTGAAATATGTCATGAAAGTGTGCTCTCTTTAAGTACATTTAAGGGGACTTTTATTTTATTTATATTATATTAGCAATATATTTTCAAAATTTGAAGTACACCACAAGTGCACTTTTAATATAATTAAGCACACTTATTTTTTCACAAAGGCATTCATAAAATAGTGTCATAGCATCATAAACTTGCTTCATATGTTTCACTGACTGTATTCCCAGTCCTCTGAAGTCATACAATTTCAGGAACAGACTCAAATATATTCATTATTCGCTGAAAACCACCACAAAGTGACCATATAGCTTCAGTAGACTTAAAATATAGTATGGACTGCCTTTATGGTGCTTTCATGTCCTTTCTAGAACATGACAGTGTCTGCTCACTATATGCCTACATTCATCACATGGGGAAGAGCAGCATGAACACTCCTCAAAACATCTCCTTTTGTGTTCCACAGGGATAGCATCCATTAAGTTCTAGCCGCTTCACCACATGGATGCAATGACTGTTTGATTACATTCATCCAGTTATGGTTACCCTACACCATCTTTCATTCCCGAGCTCTAATATAAACTGCATGACATGAATCACTTTTCAAACTTTGATCAGGCGTTTCTGGCATCTCAAACCACAGAGAGAAATCACTTTATCTCAGTGCCACAGACATCCAATTCTTGCTTTTGATACTGATGTCTTACAAGATGGGATGGGGCGCCTACACTGGATTAAGTGCGCTCTACGAGTGTGTATGTGTGCCTAGATGACTTGCGCTCAGATTCATTCATAATGTTCACAGCAAAATGTGTGTCAGCCTCAGAGGCTGATCTCCACGCAGCAGGATTCCCGGGAGTGCCAGAATCCCGCTAACACACATTATAAAGTGCTCATAGCAGTCAGAGCCAAGGACGCACAGAGGAGCGAGTCTGACCCAGAAACAGCTTCTCCTGTGCTCTGTTTGGGCTGATAATGTTTCACATCGATGGAGTCATGCCATACACCTTCAGTGATGTTCAAGAGATCTCTTTGCTTAAAAGCCAGCAGGTGTTTACTTGTGCTTACTATATAATGAGATTTTAAACTGACATTGAAGCATTGAGAAAATGTTCTGCATAATCTCGGAGGCCCAGAACATATTCTAGACAAGCATGTGAGCAACTACGCAAACTTTACTTCATGCATTATAGCCTTCTGAAAAGTGTCAGAGTGTAATTTGTAATGCAACTGTTTTAATCAGTCCGTAAATCTCATTTGAACACATTTGAACTGGTATGGTATGATCAAGTGGAGGTCTCACCTTCGGGCTGGGTGGCGACCCTCAGGGGTGCTGAGCTCTCTCCAGGGCCGTTTCTGTTGTGGGCCACCACGCGGAAGGAGTACTTGGTTTCTGGCATGAGGTTCTGAATGGTGACTTGCATTTCTCCTGGACGACTTGTGTTCACTATCCTCTCCCTGTACAGAATCAGAGAGACAAACGTGATGTGAGACTGAAACAGGAGCTGACTGCTGATTCATTGGTTCAAAGCTTCTCTTGTTCTTCTGTAGTCAATAACAGCTCATACAGAATGGCATTATAAACATTTATAAGAACAACATGTGACTTAAAATAATAGCAACAAAAACAACAAAATACAATCATCAATAGCATTCATAATTTAAGGCTTCTAGGAGGGTGAATGTCATGAAAACATGTCTGGGTCACTTATCACTACAGAGTCTAAATTAAATGTATTGCATATTTATACATACACTGCTGAATGTGTGTGTGTGTGTGTGTGTATATATATATATATATATATATATATATATATATATATATATATATATATGGCAATTTTTTGCAATTATTTATTTTGCTTCTGATATTATTTTACTCACAAGGAATCATAAAGAAATCTTATTACCATAATGCATTTGTTTTTGTAATTCTTATTAGTGATTCTCCTAAGGTTATCTTTACTGTAATGCAGCATTTTAATGCAGTAAATAAACACTAATGAATGTATCATGGGATACTCTTTACACGTTTTGTCCCCAGAAAAAAATAGTAATATTGTGATATATTGTATTATATATATATATATATATATATATATATATATATATATATATATTATATATATAAATAAATCCTGGGCTGGCAAATCAACCATTACTGCAGTTTACAGTGTCACATGATCCTTCAGAAATCATTCTAAAATGCAGATTTTTTTCCTATTATTAATATTACAAATAATTGTTCTAATTATTATATTATATTAAAATATTTTTGAAACTGTAGTATACCTTTCAGGATACTGTTGTTAATAGAAAGTGCAACAGAACAGTATTTATTTGAAACAGAAATCTTTTGCAACATTATAAATATATATTTTTATTAATTTATTGAATCATTGCTGAAAAAATCTTACTGACCCCAAACTGTGGATCTGTAGTGTATATATAAATGACACATAAATGCCCTGCCTGTTATTGCCCTCCAGGCTGTAGTAGACCGAGTAGGTGACATCATCTCCATGCGGTTCAGCAGGAAGGCGCCAGGTCAGCTTGATGAAGCGGGTGGAGACCAGGGAGGCCACAACGTCACGGGGGGCGGAAGGCGTGGGACCAGCGCCGCCTCTGGAGCCTGGTATTAGACGGTCAGTAGTGGCACGGGTCAGTGAGGTGGGAGGGGGGGAGGGGATGGCTACATCTTTCAGTGCAGACAGTGGGGTGGCGTGAGTGAAAGCAGAAATCAAGGGTGGAGACGGATGCAAAGTGAAGTCACACACAAATTCAGGGAAGGAGGACAGAACAGAGAGAACACATAAAAAGAAAAGAAAACAAAACAAAAACATAACACAATGCCTTCCATGACAGGAAATCAACAAAACAGTGAAATAATCACAAAGAAATATGAAAAATGCAATCACAATGGAAGAATGTCGTGCATGTAGTTGGAGAAAAACGGCTGAAGTGGAAAAAATTATGGAAAGCTGAATCACAGGAGACATATTTAGGATTTTTCACTCTTAAAAGAGTAGTTCACCTCAAAATTAGACTGACGTTAACATAATTTGTGATGTTATTCACTATAAAACTATTATATAGCTATCAAATGGCATTTGCACATCAAATGAAACCAAATGCACTTGGTTTCTTAACCACATGCCAAGGCTTTATAACTATGTACTGTACATATGCACAAATGAGACTTCAGTATCAATGACATCAAAAACTTTACTTGGTGCTGCTTCTTGCATTTGTCATATGGTTTTGATGTACTGTAGGTGGGTAAATTAATAAAAGGATTTCTTTACAACTATTCTTTTAAGCATAGCTGGGGAAAATCCAAGCTGATCCAAAGAACACTGAGGCACAGAGGCCATCCTTTTGAATCACTAACATACGTCTAGAGGTCCAAGGCTTTACGATCTTCACACAGATATGCAAAATATTTCATGCTGAGGCCGCTGTGGTTAAATCTGAGGCTGTCGGACTGTTGTTTTCTACCAGCGGAGTGAAACTCAACACAAAGCAGCTCTAAAAACGTGTCACGATTATTTGCTTTTGTGGACCGCAATAAAGTTGCGCTTGTGGCAACAGCAACTCTTTGAATTAAACAAACTGTGTTTCATTTGCATCTGCCAAAAGAAGCAGATCTGAAAGGACTGAATATCAAGCAAATATAGTATGTATGATTGATGTACCGTACGATTCAAATGTGATTCGTTGACAATAACATGAGGCACCATGGTCTTTCTTTCTCTATGCCAACCAGACTGAAACACTATCTGCATGCAGCACCAGAGAAAATAACTAATTTACATAAAAATAAATTATGTCAAAAAGATTAATAAAACTTATGAGCTTCATGATTCAAATGGCAGAGAATTTCTAAAAAAGAGAAGTCTTTTTTACATTTTTGTCTTTTGTCTAAGACAAGATTGTGGACTTCCAACTGGACAGAAATGGATGGCAAGAAACCAAAGTATGGAATCAAAAATCAGAGATTTTAATATGAAAAAAGATCAGATTGTCTGAACTGTGTTTATATAGATACATCTATACACTATTGCTTTATGTCACCAATAATCTCATTTATTTCATCCCCAAGGAATTTTAGGGGAAACATAACATATGCATTTCCAGTAAGTCTCCTGAACTATGAAAGAGCAAAACTCTGAACAATACAGTTTCACTTTGCTAGTTAACTGAGGGTTTAAAAGCACCATATAATGCTGAAAAAAGAACAGCAACATGCATTATTTTCAGATGTGTTCTTCAAATTACTTTCTTATTCTGAACCGCATTCCGCTCTGAAAAGACATTGGGAGAAGAGACTGATAATGCAGACCTGTATAATATACACTAATAGCAGCACTCATTAGCTTATAGCTTCCCCTAAATGACAAGATCCATTAGACGGAGAGCAATTTAAACATTAGTTGTAGCAATTACAGTTTTCCACAAAGACGAGCCATCAATGTTCATCTGTCTAGTTGCAGGGAGAAGAAAAAATTATATCATTCAGCATTTATCTCTGGTTCAGCTTTGCGTGGTGCGTGACATTCTCTCTGTGGTTTTTCTTCTCCCTCTGGTTCAGTCAGTTCACTTGGCAGCCATTTTGCAAGTGTTTTTGAGTCTTGTATTGTCAAGTACAGTTTTTATGAACTTGATAATGGAAAGAATGCCAAAACATGCATTTAAATACATGTCAAGCCATCCATAAAATCAACTGTATCATAAAAGTAGCTCAATTCAGGCTCCAGCTTATCTGCGTTTGGACTCTAGACCAAGAAATGGCTGTTTTGAGAGTTCTTTACATGCTATCATTCAGAATTCAATACTAACGTAAGGCATATTGTGCAACATACACTGAATACTTCATTTGAAAGTTCTCACAATGTTAAGGCCTCTTTACACCAACAAGAATGTTCGATCCAATTTTTGTGAATCGATGCATGAAAAAATGACAGATAAGATGAATGAAGTGAAAGCACTGTGCAATTTTCATTTCTGACATCCACTTGCCATAGAGAAGAAAGTCAAACAATATTTACATTTCAAAGTGTTCGTTTTTTGTTTTCTATGGTTTTTATCAAACGACACCAAATACAAAAAGACAAGAGAGATATCTTGATAAAACCATAGCTCCTCTGGGCAAGTGAAGAAACCAATCCTATTGGTCGGACAGTTTTGTTCACAATGCAAAAGAGATTAGAACATCTCTCCATAAAAAAAATATGCAATGATAGCATGTGAATGTTTGTGTCAGTTTCAACAGGCACATTAACAACCAACCATTCATTTAAATGACAATGTTTATCGTGCCAAATGTTTCTGCACTGAATATTCATCTTGGTGTGAACAGAAGGATGTTTTTCAGTTGTTTCTGGATTCTTCCTCTTCTTTTCACTGTATTTTAGTAAAACAGTCTGTTCATGAGCACCACAAAGTCATAGTTTCATGTAACAGCAGCGACTCTGGGTATATGACCGAATCTTATTGGTGTTATTCACAGTGCACTTGAACAGAAATGAGAACTCTAATTACAATATTTATCAGCAAATTTACACACTGGATATATTTATCTCGATATGAACAGGCCTTAAAGAGTACACTATTTTAGGGGCTGTTTACTCACAACTCATTCAAAACCAGCACAAGATGTTGAAATAACAGGGATATTTGGTGCATAGGTTTAAGAAAATCCATCTAGTCTACATTGAACAACTATTAAAAACACACCAAGCTGAAGTTTTAATGACTTAAATGTACGGGTGTAACAGTACACGTATTCATACTGAAAATGTTCAGTCTATGTGAATTGTTTTAACCACTGCACGAGTGGAATTTCATTGTATTGTAGCTTTCGACAAGAAACAAAGTTTTATCGTTCAAATTACGTCAATTTGTTACAGGAAATTCAAAAAACAGCACAAAGCACGAGATAGCGTGATCATCGTTTACTCTTTACTATTAGTTATAGCATGAATAAACATCTCATGGCCCAGGAAATTGATAAATCAGTTTCCCAATCATGGAAAAACGTCAATAAAACAGCTTCTAAACAAAATGTTGTAGTATTTAATTTACCTCAGGCAGGTCATCAGTGTCCATGCTCACTAATTCGCTAGAGAAATTAAGTCTAGAGAAGAGCATTCACCTCAAATATTAGACTATATACTCATTATATTTTACTTTACCTGTTAGTGATGTCTTAATTATCTAATGTATGTTTTAATAAATCCGTTATGAATCAAGTTACGACAGCCACTGTGTAAATGAATGCATTTTAACAATATACAGTATTGTTCAAAATAATAGCAGTACAATGTGACTAACCAGAATAATCAAGGTTTTTAGTATATTTTTTATTGCTACGTGGCAAACAAGTTACCAGTAGGTTCAGTAGATTCTCAGAAAACAAATGAGACCCAGCATTCATGATATGCACGCTCTTAAGGCTGTGCAATTGGGCAATTAGTTGAAAGGGGTGTGTTCAAAAAAATAGCAGTGTCTACCTTTGACTGTACAAACTCAAAACTATTTTGTACAAACATTTTTTTTTTCTGGGATTTAGCAATCCTGTGAATCACTAAACTAATATTTAGTTGTATGACCACAGTTTTTTAAAACTGCTTGACATCTGGGTGGCATGGAGTCAACCAACTTGTGGCACCTCTCAGCTGTTATTCCACTCCATGATTCTTTAACAACATTCCACAATTCATTCACATTTCTTGGTTTTGCTTCAGAAACAGCATTTTTGATATCACCCCACAAGTTCTCAATTGGATTAAGGTCTGGAGATTGGGCTGGCCACTCCATAACATTAATTTTGTTGGTTTGGAACCAAGACTTTGCCCGTTTACTAGTGTGTTTTGGGTCATTGTCTTGTTGAAACAACCATTTCAAGGGCATGTCCTCTTCAGCATAGGGCAACATGACCTCTTCAAGTATTTTAACATATGCAAACTGATCCATGATCCCTGGTATGCGATAAATAGGCCCAACACCATAGTAGGAGAAACATGCCCATATCATGATGCTTGCACCTCCATGCTTCACTGTCTTCACTGTGTACTGTGGCTTGAATTCAGAGTTTGGGGGTCGTCTCACAAACTGCCTGTGGCCCTTGGACCCAAAAAGAACAATTTTACTCTCATCAGTCCACAAAATGTTCCTCCATTTCTCTTTAGGCCAGTTGATGTGTTCTTTGGCAAATTGTAACCTCTTCTGCACATGCCTTTTTTTTAACAGAGGGACTTTGCGGGGGATTCTTGAAAATAGATTAGCTTCACACAGACGTCTTCTAACTGTCACAGTACTTACAGGTAACTCCAGACTGTCTTTGATCATCCTGGAGGTGATCATTGGCTGAGCCTTTGCCATTCTGGTTATTCTTCTATCCATTTTGATGGTTGTCTTCCGTTTTCTTCCACGTCTCTCTGGTTTTGCTCTCCATTTTAAGGCATTGGAGATCATTTTAGCTGAACAGCCTATCATTTTTTGCACCTCTTTATAGGTTTTCCCCTCTCTAATCAACTTTTTAATCAAAGTACGCTGTTCTTCTGAACAATGTCTTGAACGACCCATTTTCCTCAGCTTTCAAATGCATGTTCAACAAGTGTTGGCTTCATCCTTAAATAGGGGCCACCTGATTCACACCTGTTTCTTCACAAAATTGATGACCTCAGTGATTGAATGCCACACTGCTATTTTTTTGAACACACCCCTTTCAACTAATTCAACTAATTGCCCAATTGCACAGCCTTAAGAGCGTGCATATCATGAATGCTGGGTCTCATTTGTTTTCTGAGAATCTACTGAACCTACTGGTAACTTGTTTGCCACGTAGCAATAAAAAAATATACGAAAAACCTTGATTACTCTGGTTAGTCACATTGTATTGCTATTATTTTGAACAATACTGTATAGTAATTTTATAATTTAGAAGTTAAAACCTGCACTATGTGCAATTTACACATTTGCATACAATTAACAATTAAGTACATACTATTAAGCTGAGTGTTGATTATAATATTTTTAAATAAATAGTAAACAAGTTTGGGCTCTGTTGTTAATTGTAACCTTATAGTAGGCAAATGTAAAAGGGCTTCCTATAGTTTAGAGCATAAGCTAAGGTAAACCACTGTTTAACAATAATAATAGTAAAAGCAATTTTATGTTTTGTTTTTTATCCTGCTGTACCAAACCATACTGAAGCGTGACGTCAAAACCAAGGTACGAACTGAACCGTCATGTTTGTGTACCGTTACACCCCTACTAAAATGGAGTGCTTGGAAAACGTTTTCCAAACATACATGTATTCAACTAGGACGTTATCAGGATCATCTCAAACATCAGCTTCAACAGTCTCCTAAGTGTCTGTCTGATGGTGAACGCAGTCATGTGATGTACGGTGGAGAGCAACAGAAGATTAATACCCTTTCTATTCATAGCAGAGAGCAATGGCTGCTGCCATTGGAACAGATGGTGACATCGCCTTATTAATGATACATACTGAAGCTAAGCAAAAAGGTCACAAGGCCTTTAGTGCAAAATGTAAATGTAAAAGAATTATTATTAACTCCATGTTTGCTGTAAATCGATTTGTAATTATGATTTTGATATTAAGCAAATGGTATTTCGGGAATTGCAAATAAAAACATATTGCTTAGAGCAATAATGGTAATGTATTATGTATCTAGGTCATCAAGAATCTGAAATAGGTAATTGTGCAAGAGGATATGGGGGAAAAATATAAATGTTGGAACGATCACCTCATTCACCTCCACGTGCTTATGATGTGACTGACTGAGAGAGCGAGCGGAGTGCACTACTAATGACCACTTAAAAGCTCCTGCCTTCATCTTACAGAGATGGGTATGGACTGAAATGGCCACTGTACAAGAGATGCGACATAGTTCCTGCTGCACATAAAGACTTCATCCACTGGCATTACATCTCATACCCTCTCTACTATTGATCTGAGGGAACATGCTATTATCGTGAAGGGTCTGGAAGGGGTTGAAGACTTCCTTATATTGTGCGGAGGCATAAAAACCAGATTATTTCATCCATTCTCAGGAAGGTTCATGTTCTTCACCTGTACTCATGTAATAACATGACAGGACTGACTGCTGCTGAAATGTGTAGCAGCTCTTGATCTGTAGACACTGACGAAAAGCCTCATATGTGACCCTGGACCACAAAACCAGTTTTAAGTTGCAGGGGTAATTTTTTAGCAATAGCCAAAAAAACATTGTATGGGTCAAAATTATCAAAAAAAATGTTATGCCAAAAATCAATAGGATATTAAGTAAAGATCATGTTCCATGAAGATATTTTGTAAATTTCCTACTGTAAATATATCAAGACTTCATTTTTGATTCGTAATATACATTGCTAAGAACTTCATTTGGTCAACTTTGAATGCAATTTTCTCAGTATTAAATTTTTTAACAACTATAAATAATAAAATGCTACAAAAAACAAAATCACAACAAAATTACTCATAGTTCAACTTAGTTTAGAGTGGAAAAAAATCTAATTAACAACAAACTATTATAGAACCCAAATATTTTTGTGCAACACAATGACAAGCAATCATATATTTAATACTTAAAAATATGGGTGCTTACAAGGTTCTTCACAGCTATGCCATAGAAGAACCATTTTTGGTTCTACAAATAACAATTCAGTCAAAGGTTCTTTAAAGAACCATCTCTTATTTGCCTTTTTTAATCTGAAGAACCTTCTTTTGAAACATAAATGTTCTTCAGATGTTAAAGGTTCTTTATGGAACCATTTAGACAACACATTGACGTTGACAGTGGGTGAGGAGATTCTGTGTAATAAAAATGTATAAAAAATCCTGTTTTCGATTGTATGTCAACTTTAAAGCACACAGTGTCTTTGAAAATCATCTTTTTCCAAGGGAATTAGTCATAAGATCATGTCTTATCTGAGCCCGAGTTGAAAATAATTTGATTGGTTGAGATGGAATATAACTTAAAAAAATTAAATAAAATGACATAAGTGACATTCTATACTCCAAATATGTTCCTCGGACTCATACAGCACAGACTGTTTGTGGTATGTGAACACAGGGGACATTGGAGAAAATGAATCATAATACAGGTACGTTGTTAACTTCAGTCACATAATGGAGAGAACATTCTGAATAGAAAAAAGGTGAAAATAAAAAAAGAAGGGTATTTGCATAATTCTGCACTACAATGTGACAGGATTACAAAACAATTTCCACTGTAATTTGCTGCAGAAACTATTTGGGTCACACTGAAATGATCAGAGATGGGTTATGCATAACCGTTCTGTGTTAATGTGTTTGTAGTTTCGACATCAAAACAGAAGTGATTTCTGTAGCTTTATACTGAGTGGGCAGAAGTTTTTGTGTTAAAGCTACAGTACGTACGTTTTCACTGTGCAGAAAATTCTAAAAGTAAAACTATTTTACATTTTTAAGATTGATTCGACGTTTCATGAAATCTTCAGTCTTTTCTTGAAAATATAATCTATTTTTTTTTGTTATAGTAGCAAATACAGACAAAGCAAGTGAAGCACAAAGAAGCAATTTTTTTAATAAGCGGAGTTACTATGATATTCCAGAAACCAAGTACACGCTAGTCTTTGTCATTTATTTTATTGGAGATATGGCTAGCCTGCAGCGATTTTGCCTTGGATCCGAAGCGGGCACCACTGCAGCAGTCTATGTCTTCAAAGTAAACATCATGAATACGAGAGGATGATGGATTAAAGGCCATCAACACCCCTGTTGAGATTAAACAGGTCTCCCACGTGATGGAGAGCAGCGCACCATAGTCTGAGAGATGAAAGCCAGAGCAGCAGGGCAGATCTAGGGGGAGGCATGGGCACCTCGGCGGGACGTACCGCCCAGCACGAAAGCACAGGATTATGGGTCGCAGCGTGACGCTGGCAGGGGACTTCCTCTGTGTTTGCTGGGGAGGCATACGCCCATCTGGCATGTCATTACTGTATGTCTACACCCAGCTACAGCGGCCCTCCGGGTCAGCAAGCAGAGCCCCCGTTCCCTCCTGCACCTGCTGAACCATCGCATGCTTCATCAAAGAGCTCCGGTCCTTGAGCTCAAGTCCCTCAGCTAAATCATTTATTTTCTGACATGCACTTCAGTCCCATTTGTCATGCTCAGTCCCAATAGCAGAAATATCACTGCGCTCCTTTGAGAAGCTTTGGCTCGGGGCATTTGTACACAAAGGTACCCGCAACAGCACTTGGTTTCAATAGCAAGCTAACATCTAACATTAGATTATTATATCACACCAAATCACAGTGGAGTTCAAGATGAGAATTCACCGTATACAAGCTTCAGCAAACCGATTAATGTATGAGGGAATATATAAATAAAATAAATATGTGTAGAAATCAAATTTGTACTGTGAAAAAAAAGATATAAATATTTTACTATTAATAATATATCATTGTGTTACACATACACTACTGTTCAAAAGTTTGAGACCAATGTTTTTGTGTTTTTTAAGAAATCTTTCAAGCTCACAGGGCTGGTTTTATTTAATCCAAAATACAGTAAAAACTGTAATATTGTGAAACATTACTACAATAAAAAACTGTTTTCTATATCAATATATTTTAAAACTTTCAGCAGCCAGTGTCACATTATTGTTCTTATATTTGGTGCTCAAGAATTGTATATATATATATATATATATATATATATATATATATATATATATATATATATATACATTGTTGAACTAAATTAAAAAATATATATATATATAAGATATATATATATATATATATATATATATATATATATATATATATATATATATATACATCTTAAATGATGCCATAAAAATATTTATAATTATTGAAATAGTTTAAGTCAATCTTTATTAAGATGATCATAGTTTTAAATTATGTAATAATGTTTCACACATTTATTTTTTATTTTATTTTTTATTTATAATTCAAAGTCTATGTCGAGACAAGTGTAAAATTATAAAATCTACAATTAAAAGGCCATTCAAAACTAGCAAAAATGAATGAACAAATCTAAACCAGTTTATAATCTATAGATTAAAGATCTACAGTCTATAATCTATAACACAGTATTATGTCTAAAGCTGAAGAAACTTACACTTTGTAAAAAGCCTGAAGCAGTAATCTAGTATTGCATTCTGAAAATGTTTTTTGGTACATCATAAAACTAGTTTACTTTTGTATTTTGGTGAAATAAAATGTCTTGATTCTCCAACGGAATAATTCCTTTGAATTTAGTTACAGCTCCAGACTGTATAACTTCAACTAAATCACATCAATATACCAAGCAGTGAGTGATGAATCTTGTAAACAAAGCAGAGATGTTGGAAAGCAGCTAGAGGGCTCTTTCTGTGGCCATAAATAAGTGAAGCATATTTGCTCTGCTGTTAGCCGAGTCTGGCACACAGGCCTAGTTAAAGTGTCATATGAACACAGTGAGAGGCCTCAGCGGAGACATACTATTTATGTTTTATGGCTCCACCGGCTCTGCAGCTGAGATATAAACACAAATATAGCCCAAATCAGCATTGTATGCTTTCAGATCAATCACCCTGTCTGCCATTGTGCTCAGACACACATCCAAGTTCATCTATCATTTTCCTACAAACATACCTGGGACTGAAGCCCAAGGCAACAACTGTAGCCAGTGGTGGACAGTAACAAAGCATTTTTTACTCAGTTACAGTACTTTATCGGGGTATTTTTGTTTTGAGAAACTTTTACTTCGCTGCATTGCAAAGCATAATATCATACTACATTTCTTAAAAACAGGTCATGCTTTGTTATTCTAAACTGAATTTCTGATTTATTTTCCAACGTGTTTGCACACATGAAGTAGTATCAGTAACCTAAACTGATATTCATATTTATGTTTTGATAGTTTAAGACAAGCCCCCTTCCCTAGGTATTTTTAACAGTGGGATTATATAAAATATATAATATAAAAATGATTAAATATAAAAGTATATACAAGTTCAAAATGACCAAACAAACATTGATCAATCTGTACATTTAGTTTTTAATGCAATACTTTTGTACTTTTACTCAAAGTGGAAAATGGGTACTTAATACTTTAACTGGAGTAGTTTTACTAAAGTATTAGTTTTGTGCTCTTTGTCCATCACTGATTATAGTGAAGCAGAGTGGCTCCTACACACACACACACACACACACACACAATTTACAGATTAACCTGAAGAAAAATGCAACTCTGTATAGAAACAGATGCTAGGAAATGGGTTTTATGGGGTTTTTGTGCTGTACAAAAAAAAAAAAAAAAAGAGCCTAGGATTGAAAAATTGAGGCAAAAAAGAGAAATGTTTTTTTTCCAGTTGCCATGAATCCTTAATAATAATAAGTCACTGCCAGGAAAACAAGCATTCAAATGCAAATATGGCATTAAAATTAATCTGGGGAAAATAAACAAGCTCAAGGAGTGAGACAGCATCAAACTGTCAGGTCACGTCCTGATCTCACACCAGCTATATGACTAAAACTTTTTTTTAATGCTTGTGGTGACCCAGATTTTTCATAGTGCAGCTCTGCTTCTCCACAAAATCTCTAGAAAAATTCAAAACAATAAGTTTGTCAATTACAATGTAGTTTCTGTGGTTAAAAGTTCTTTGTTTTGATCACATGCATTTTTTTTTAAACGTAAGATCTAAGAAAATCTCTGCAATTACATTGTGCTTATGTTAATCACAGCACGTCAAATCTAAAGCACTGTGACTATGGGGAAAACACAATGCTGCATTACACTAATGAGTATGGGATCATATATTCCCTTACAGAGAAAAAAATATAATGAGCAAGTTTCACAGACTGCGCAACAAACTCCCAGACTGTAACTAAATAAACTCAGCAATCAGCTCTAACACAAGTGAAGATAGGCAACCGTGTTTCTCCATTCACCATGTGCTTGTCCAGATGGCAGCGAGAACCGAGGTTTCAACAAGCCTCCAATCAGACCTGTCTAGTGCCTTTAACTAGAACAAGCTGAGAAGCCTGCCAAAGTAAAGTGTTTATAGGCTATTTCATACGAGAGGAGCAAAGAGTACAGCAAAGCCCCAAAGAGATTTCAAAGAGACGCTGGCTTCATCTCAGAAAGTATCACAGGAACATAGTGACAACCTGACAACTAATTTGTTCATTCAAGACCACTCGTATACGGCGGATTTAAATTTGAGAGTTGCTTGCCAAGGCAATCTTCACCCAGCCCTAGAGTGTTAGCTTTAGTACGATTGCCCCTCATTCGTACAGTGGGGAAAATATTTATTTGATCCCCTGCTAATGTGGTAAGTTGGTCCACTTACAAAGAAATTAAGGGTCTGTAATTTTTATGGTAGGTTTATTATAACATAAAGAGATAGAATAACAACCCAAAGAATCCAGAAAAAACACATTACGTAAAGGCTAGAAACTGATTAGCATTTCAATCATGTGAAGGTATGTTTGGGAAATGCACCTCTGATCAGTAAGTAATATCCCAGGCAGCGACCATCCAGAACTCCATCTCAAGCACACATTTAACATTAAACTCTAGTCCAGGCGCACATATGCCCGTGAGCGCACACACATACACTGAACAGGTGGCACCGCCAGAGAGGAAGCTGCGGCAGATGGCATCATCCACCTGACTTACACCAAAACTACTATACCTTCAATGAGATTTCTATTAAAAAAGATCAGCGACGTGGATAAATCCTCCAGTATCTCTGAGATGTTTACGACTGCTTAATGAAATACTAAAATAGCTGTGATATAGTTGTAAAACTAAATGGGCTGATATTACAGGACTGTAATAAGATGTTATGAACACTTTTATAATTGGATTTAAACGATATTTAAGAGTGTAATCAAACTACCGTATTTTACGTACTACAAGACACACTTTTTTTCATAGTTTGGCTGGTCCTGCGACTTATAGTCAGGTGCGACTTATTTATCAAAATTTATTTGACATGAACCAAGAGAAATGAACCAGGAGAAAACATTACCGTCTCCAGCTGTGAGAGGGCGCTCTATGCTGCTGAGTTCTCCTGTAGTCTACACTGAGCAGCACAGAGCAACCTCTTGTGGCTGGAGACGCTAATGTTTTCTCTTGGTTCTTGGTTCTAAATAAATGCGACTTATATGTCTTTTTCCTCACCATGACGTATTTTTGGACTGATGCGACTTATACTCAGGTGCGACTTATAGTCTGAAAAATACGGTAATATAAACACTCTCCTGTAGGAACCATGGGTTGGATTCACGAAACATTCTTAAGAAGAAATTGCTTCTTAACTGACGTTTTCTTCTTATTTTTTATCTTTCGAAAAAAGTTACGAATATTTTGCATTCCCAAAAATCCATCTTAAGAATATTCTTATCTTTTTTCTTAAGAATGTTCTTAAGACAAATCCTAAGAAGAATTCAAATTCTTGAAAAGAATCCTCTTAGAAATCTTGGCAAATAATTTCTTAAATTTAGGACAGCCCCAAACTTGTTTTAAATCCCAATCAGTAAGAATTTTTCAATTAATTTATTGGGGTATTTCATCAAAACAACAGCTGCATATAATACATTGTAGAACTAGGGATGTGCACGAGTTTTCTGAAGGGACAGAGATGACTGTTAATGTAAACATGATCGGTCACGATTAGCCAATGTGTGATGCTACTTTTTGCTGACTTCAAAACTCAGTAGCAACTCAAATAGGAAGCTTTAATTAAACGCTTTTAATTTTAGCTTATAAATATGACAATCTTTGAAGGTATTCAGTGCATATGAATGCGCAGAACGCATTTGCTGTAGAAGCCCGGACTCACATACTGGAAGCGTTCACTCAGACAAGAGCGCAAAAACACAGCACAAAAATTTTCAAAAACACGCCGCATTAAAAACATGAAGCTGAGCGCCAGTCAAAGTCGTGACAAAAATAGTGTGCGTTCTTATTATGATTATTAGTGTAATCTGTAGGAAGTGCAAAAAGACAATAAAGCGTGAGTTTATCAGTGCGTCATGTACCACTCAGATAACGACCCTTATTGTCTTCTTAAGAAAACATTAAGATGTTCTTAAGAATATATTTGAGAACTTATTGAGAATTTTTCAAGATTTGCACTTAAGAACATTCTAACAAACTTTGTGGAATTGATCTTATTTTATATCTTAAGAAGATTTTCGTGAATCCGGCTCCTGGTCATACCGATGGTTTCTGGAACCGTAAGGTCCAGAACCAGGTCTGACAGCTCTAACCTAGAAGGTCTACCACGTCAACTTGGGCCTCAGCAGCTTTATTCCTAATGATTAACCATCTAATGTCCAGCTACTGGTCATATATTATCAGCTTGGAGCAACTGGAAAAAATTTAAACCAACTAGGGTTTCCAGCAGGGTTTAACAAAGAGAAAAATTTTCACAAAGTTTAATGCAAGCAGACATGCTGTTGAGAGTTAAGAGTAGAAAATATCCATTCCTAAACGTACCTTGATCCAATATGATGAGCTGAGCACCTGCCTGGACATTGCCAGCATCATTCTCAGCTAAACACTGATAGAAACCTTCATCTGACTTGACCAGCCCCAGCACCTGCAAGTTCTGCTCCTTCTGTAAAGAGGCACCCAAGAACATGGCTGTCATCTAGAAGAAATACTGTATTTATCTGTAGATGCACTGTAAAAGGTCAACAGCATTTCCTCACTCATGTAGACCTAGCTGGCAACTTACAATGATCTTGAAATAGTCGCTGGGAATGACGGCATCCCCGTTCTTCACCCATTTGATGGTGGGAGCGGGTGAGCCGGCGACCTCGCACTCGAAGATGATGTCTGAGGCTTCATGAGCATATATGCTAGCTGGTTTCTTCAGGAACTGTGGGGAAGCTGAGAAGAAAAGCAATAAAACAAATCACGTGAGCATGAGGAACCAAACATTTGGTTCTTCAGAGAAATAATGCTTCAACTGGCTGTATAGCTTAATGCCACTAATGATTTCGGGAAAACAATATGATTTGATTAGGGGGGAAAAAATGCTGCTTTTGACTTTTCCCAATCTCTAAAAATACCCTAAACACCAGGATGTGGCTAAAATATGTTCTTCCTAATAGCCAGAGGAAAATGCATAACCTCCAAAGGCTTCCCATTAGCAAATGAGGTTATTTGATCTTGAAGAAGATAAACAGGACATAGATCATCTCAATAACAAGGTAGTGTGCACCAGAATGATTCAGGCCTGTCTGTTGGGATGTAATTGGATTGTTGCTCTGTGCTGTGCCCGATCCTCTACCACACAACCACATCCCTCAGTCGCTGTATAATTCATACAAATTGCACATTTACAAAACATTACTATCACTTGCATACGATTAATACACTTGCCCTCATCATTGCATAAATCAGTATGCACTGATTAAAGGTTTTTAAATAAAAGTATGAAATAGATATTTGTTGCTCAGACCATATACAGTACATACATATAATTATTTTTTTAAAGAGAAATAAGCATAATTACAAATAAATTGTACAAAAAAAATAAAAAAGCCGCACAAGAAAATATTTAAAATGTAACAGCACATTGTAAAGTGATATTAACGGTTTCATAAAAACTTTATGTTCTTAAAACCAACACAAAAATGTTAAGAATAATTGAATGGAATAATTAAATGAATGATACAAATATAGATGTATATATTTATATATAACTGTATTTAAACTTAATTTTCCCTTTTCAAAAGAAAAATTTGTAGAATTACAAATAAACTGTACAGCAAAAAAAATTATAAATGCATATAATACATATATATAAATTAATATTATAAAATACATTGTTTATTACAAGATTAATTGAAAGACAAATTGGCATTATTACAAATAAACTGTGCAATAAGCAAACAAAAAGATTTAGAATGTGACATTATATAAATGATGTATCTAATTCTTAAATGTTATATTTAGGCCTGTGTCGCGATAATAAAATGACCATCTAATCGCGATTATTTGATCTAACCGCAGTTGTTTCAGACATAAAAAACAGACAATTAATCATGATAGTCTGCACAATCCCCAAAGCCCCAAAACAGACAATTAATCGCAATAACCATGACTATTTTTAGACAATTAATCAGCCCTGACAGCCCTAAATATTATAATATTTTATACGTGTCCACATATACGGTATATATAATGAATATTATATTATATTATATATACATTTCTATGTGTGGAAGTGAATAGAAAAATATAAATGTATAAATTTGAGCAAAATTAACAAAGGGTAAAAATAGCAAATAGAGAGCATAGATCGTCATTAACATAAAAATGTATTTAAACAGCCAAAAGCAGAATGGCTACATAAAGCTATGGCTAGATTTAAGATTTAAGCTGAGCTAAAAAGAACCTGATTGGATGTTTTCCATGCAATATCTGTAACTGTATATCTAACATAAGTTGCAGCATCAGGGCCAAACTGACAGAGGTAAGGTGATGAATGGCTGTTAGTATGTGCTCCTGCAGTTTGCTGAGGCCTGCACACACAACCTGCTGAAAAACACTTGTCACACACTGCTGGGTTCCAGCTCACGCCAGCTCCACGCGGGACAGATGGTTTGGGTTTCAATCTCTCGGTATATCTCACACACATATACCCAGGAGCACATACACAGGGCAGCACTCATATCGGTGGCCACCGACTGTAAAAATGTCGCATCAGCTGCAAATATACAGATAAAGGCTGTGCTGGTGTTTGATTGCACACACTTTTGCATTTTTGATACACAGTCAATCACCCTAAGCCATTTTTTCATTAAAGTCAAAATGGTACAAAATTCACAACCTAGTATTTTACTTCCATAGTCTGATAAACATCCTAGTATGAAAAATGTTACAGCAGAACATGGTTTTATGATCAGGGACTGGCTGGATTATAAAGTGTGAATGGAGAGATATAAAAAGGAATTTTGAGATATTTTTTTATTCAGTGGTGGATACAAGCTTCCATACGTTACACTTGTCTACATTCTAGCAGGAGATTATTGTGATGATAAAACATCTCAAATGACCACACACAGCTCTTATCACCGCCTCGCTTGCATTCAAGAGCATGTCTCGGGTTTCCTGCTATATTACAGACCATGTCAAAGCTCAACACACACTGTTGTTTCTATTCATCTACCTGCATTTCAGAGTAGGCTAAGAAACAGCAGCCTACAAGCTACTCCCTTATGTTTTGCGTAGCACAGAAAAGACAGTCCATCAAAGTTTAATAGGATTCTGGGTTTCTCACCTACAGTATAACAGAAACACAGAGAGTGCAGAAATTCCCAGATCAATCTGACCTGCTCACACCAGCACACATCTCTGCATGTTGACTAGTGATGTACGCAGCAGAATGTGTTCATAACTCTTCTGCGCCCGCTGGTTGACATTTAAAAACTGAGCAAACAAGACATGAAAGTCATGGTTTTATTTCATGCTTGAAACAGGGATGCATGAAAAAAAAATGAAAAAAAAATAATAACTTGCAACAGGAGTAAACAAGAGGGTCCAAAGGGTTTACATGCAGAAATATGAATCTCATATTTTGTTAAAGGATGAATTATTCAGCATGCATTATTCAGCAAAACCTATTACTGTTTGAGCTGTGAAGCATTTTTAGAAGTGTGGGACTACTGTTCTGGGCAAATTAACGTCTGCTTGTGTGTTACCAATGTAATTCCTGTGAGTGTAGTATAGTTATAAATATTACATAGGTTATTCAGCAATTCAATCACACTTTTTTCAGGCCAACATGCATTATGTTGAAGTCTTGCAGCTATTACTTTTAAAACAGTGTGTGTTTTGCTTGTATGTGCTATTGTGCGAGAGTACACTTCATCATACAAAAAATAAAAAAATAATAAATAAAAATTAAAAATAGGGAAATAATATACTTTAGAAGAAAATACTTAAGCGGAATCCTAATGTTTTTGTATGCTCTACTTCATGTTCACTGAAAAGAAATGAAAATGTTTAAGAGTTATATTTATATTAATGCAATGAGTTGGAATAAAAAGTGATTTTGACCAACTTAATTAGAACAAATGTAGATCTTTATATGTTATTTCATAATTATTTATACTGTCTTTGAAATATGACTAAAGTGCTATGTTGAATGTACTGACAAGCATTTATGGAAAACTGAAAAATACGTTCAGTGCGTGGGCGTGGTCTCATTAGAAGATAATGAATAGAGACGTGAAAAACGGACATCGCGTTGTTTTCATATGGATTATTTTATCACAGAATATTTGTTTTCGGTTTGAAAGTAGACATGTCAGGCTTTCTATAGATATCTCTCATGTCTCTTTGTTGAGTATTCACGGAGTTACAGTTCATGCGTATCCACGTTAATCGACTCCAGAGGGTATTAGGTGACCTTTTATTAGATTGGCATTATATGCAAGTACAGTTTTTTAAAATATACGTTATACTAAGTGCACATTCAGTTTTCACTGGGACCACTGAAATAATTTTCTGTGACAATCAAGATCATACCATAAAAATTTTGACAAAACTCATTTCTGATCCCAGGGCATCTCTATTCAGAACACTGACAAAACTTAGGAAGCGTTTGACACTCGCTTGGATTCTGAGAGCTGCTCGGTTTGAGTTTGGCATTGCACCTCCATTGTGAGCTGCTGGATTTACTGTACTATCACTCCAGCTTTCAACACAATACCTCTCCCACCCACAAAAGGGAAAGCAAAGGGCCTAAAAGTAGGGGCTGGGTGCCCTCCAGTATCTTTCATCTTTTCATCTCGTCACAGTGTAGGATCAATTCCCAGCAGATGGCCAGATGGCCGAAGCTCATTACACTCCACATATCTGCATGAAATCTACAGCCCAGATTCTATTCTTTTCTCTCTGATTTCACACCTGTCTTAACCATCTCGCATCCCTTTTATCATCACACAATCACATCTCACGCACTAGCCAGTCCTGCCCAAAAGCTACAGCTTGAGCAATTACAGAGAACCCAATACATGTTTCTGTATCTGAAGTGTGATCAGAGCGTGCAATTGAATTACAGAACTTAATGTCACCGAGAAAATGCAACACTTCCTCTGAACAGTACTAGAGGAAAGAGCTTTACAGTGTGACGTGACAATCACTAGTCCTTTATAAAGCAGAGAGGTTTAATCTTACCCTTCAGTGTGAGCTCAGTCTGGGCCTCAATGGATCCATTGGTGTTGTCTGCCATGCAGCTATACACACCGGCGTCTTCCTCAGTGAGATTGAAGATCCGCAGGCTGCCTCCTCCAAGCACTTCAAAGCGGCCCTTGCTGTGCGGAAAAGAGAAAAAGCACTTGTCAATAAGCTCCATGCAGAAAGTTAAATGTATACTTAGCCCGATGTTAATTCAATAAATGCAGTATAGATGGTCCTTCTTCCATGCACAAAATGGATCTATTTTGCAAAGAGTGCATTCTAGCAGAAAAGGGCAGCCTCAACATTGCGGTGCATGGTTTAGCTGTAAAGGTCAGACTTGGTAATCAGATGGTCTCTGGTTTGATCCCCACCAGGGCAAAAAATTCATGGGTCACCATTGTGCCCTTGAGGTCACCAAGGCACCTAATCCCAGGGTGCTTCAGGAGGATTGTTTAGGTAATAATTGTACTTTATGAAGCTTTGGATAAAGGGGATTCTTCCCTAAGAGGGTATTGATAGTAGGGAAATATTGTTAGTTCACATTAGGTAGTGTCAAGGTAACTATATTATTACTATTATTATTATTATTATTATTATTATTATTAATTTAAACCCTGCTACCTGTTATCTTAATACAAAAAAAAAAACTGAATAATTATTTATGCATTTACCATTTTTTCATCTTTGTTACCAAAAGTTTTAACTTTTTTTATCCGTTACCAAAATTATTCTGAGCACAAAAGACATGTTGAAATGTATTTACTATTTTTCATCACTTTTACCATAAGCTCTCATTTGTAGTAATAACTGAACTTTAAAGTAACTTTCAAGTAATTTCTGCTGACAAGGTTCAATGACTGTGCTTGATGAATGCAGACAACACCACAATTTGGTTAAAAATTGCGAAAATGAATTCTGCAGCAATTATTTTTTTTATTTTCACTCATTGATAAACTATCAACATTCGGCTTGGTTACATTTTCAACATGCAGTAGGGCACATACTGAGATGCTGGGCAAGGAATCAATGGCTTAGAACAGTGGTTTTCAAACCGGTCCTGCGAGCACCCCCAGCACTGCACATTTTCTGAGTCTAAATCATCTATCACATCTGTTTTAACTCATCAGCTCATTAGTAGAGACTGCAAGACCTACAATGGGTGTGTCAGATATACTGTAGGGAGACATACAAAATGTGAGGTGATGGGGTGCTTGCAGGACTGGTTTGAAAGAAAGAAGAGTGTGGCCACAGTATGAGATAGAGGAGCGGGATGATGGTCTTATGCACAGAGAACACAGGGATGAGGAGACTGCAGAACCTCCACTCAACCTGATATATCAGCCATCGACTGGCATCAAACACCAGGACATTAATACCAGCCTTCTCACACTGACACATTCCCTGTTTTATTTTCTGCCTGTCTCTCAGTCTCAGACATACAAGTAACCTGAACCATGTGCTGCATTCAAAATTGTGGGTTTTCTCAAAAAGTGGTTCCCAACCATGTTCCCGGAGGCCCCCAACACTGCATGTTTTCCATGTCTCCTTAATCAAACACACCTGATTCAGATGATCAGCTCATTAGTAGAGACTCCAAGACCTGAACTGGGTGTGTTAGACAAAGGAGAGATGCACAATGTGAGTGTTGGGGAGCCTCCAGGAATGTGGTTGGGAACCACTGTTCGAGAAAACAACAAGCATGTGCTCTCAAAGGTTCTTTATTATTATTTCTTTATTTTATTTTTTTGCCCTTAAATTTTGTAAACATGTTTTTTTTTTTTTTAAATCTGTGTAATTCTAAGTGACTGATTTAAACAGTTAAATCAACAGATTCAGTAATATACAAGCTTTATAGAATTAGCCAAAACAGAATGAATGAACCCCATTGCCAGTACCAAAATCTAAAATGTATAAGCTGCAGAGTATGGAACAGCACTCTGAAGTCCTGAGAGGGCAGCCTTGACAGTGTCTTTTACACACGCCAGACCACAGGACATGCATAAGAGCGAGTAACTCAAAGTCTTGTGCACAGAGAAACTCCACCCTACCTCAACCATCACACATACCTCATCCCACAGGAAAACCAGCAGGTCTCATAAAAGAGGTCTTTGTCCTTTTGTGCTGAAGAACATGCAATGAAACACGTAGGCCCACTGTGGAGCTTTTCCACCTAAGACACGCTTCAGTCTTCATGTTTTTCTTTCACGGACCGTGACATTATTACTCATATGTTCTTTTAGGAGTGTGAATGCTGATGTTCCACACACCAGTGCCTCTCAGCTGCAATTGTCTCTGTATGTTTCTCTCAAGTCAAGTGCCTTCAAAACGTTAATGTGAGGGAGTGACAACCTAAATGAATTAACCACAATATCCTTTGCATTTTTCATTGTGTAATTTCACTTGAATAAGTCTGAAAGATACACTTAAGACTCCTTGGAACTGCAGCATGATTAAAAATAATATAAATTAGAAAAAAATAAATGTGAAAATATACAGACTTTTTTTAATGTTTTAATCAATTAATTAGATTTTAATGTTTTGTCATGATTGTATTTTTTAGAAATCAATCAATTTTGAAAAGAAATATCACCAAATGTTAGAATTATACACTTTGAGAATATGCCAGTGATAACAGTAAAGAGAAAAGAACGATCCGACCTCATGTCGAGGCACGTGATTGACCACTCACGTATGACGAGCTCATATCGCCAGGAGCAATTCGGTTAAAAAAGAAAAAGATCATATGAATCATGTTGTAGTTCCATTTTTAAGTTGACTTCAAGCGTTAAGAAAAAAAAAATAGATTTGAATTTTTTTTTCAAAATCGCCCAGCCATACATACTATTATTATTTCATGGCAAAAATATTTATTTGTTTATTTGTTTAGTCATTTATTCGTACGTTCGTTCGTTCATGTTTTCATTAATACATTCACTATTTTTCATACCTGTTTCCAAAAATTGTCTGAATACAAAAAACTTGTCTAAAACAATTAAAAACCCTGTGTGCTTTCTAGCAATAAACATACAAAAGAGAAAATGACTATAAATACATATATAAAACAAAATGGGTAACGGGGTTATAAGTAAAGGGGTTTCAGTTTTAGGATGAATTATGCTATTATTCAGATTGGGTTAGACCAAATTACCAAAAAAAAAAAAAAAAAATAGTGTAAATATTTACCTATCTGTCAACTTTAATACTGCTAAATAATCCTAATTTATTTTCTTAATTTGTCAAAATGTACTGGTAAAAGCATCAACCATTCAGCCCTGTTACCAAATTTGAAATAATAAACAAATAATTATTTCATGGGGAAATTATTTTTATGGTTACTAAAATTTTGCTAGAAAATAACAAAAAACATAAATAAGGCTTGTATTCGGACATACCCACATTTTCTGTAAGAGTTCCAGCAACCTAACAAATAATAAGTGAAGATTTGGTACCTCCTTTCACTTACCATTTCTGAAATAATAATTAAATAATAATAATAATTGAATAATAATTTTAATAAAAATTGATGGTTTCAAGCTCTACTTTGCAACATAAAGATAAACAAAAAGGTCACAAGAACATCACAAATCCTCCCATTCATTATTGAACGATTGGTAATTTCCTTGAGTAAGTTTCTTGAAATTTCTCAACTTCCTCAAGTTAAGCACATAGGCTCATGACTGCATGCAGGTTAGGGCTAACAGCTAGCACTGCATATGCTGTGATGTAAATCCAGTGTGCAGCTCTGAGGCCAAACTACTGGCATCCGTCAACAGAAATCCAACACCAAACTACCGGTGGCGCTGACCCAACCTGCCTCAGAGCAGCCAGCCTGTGATTGATGCCGTCATAAGATACAAGTGAGTGAGATGAAAGGCTTCCTTGTCAACAGCTCGAAAGCTTCTGGCATGGTCTCCACCCTTAACTGTTCAGCTCCATGGCTGTGACTCCAAACAGAGCAGCTCCTAATACTGTGCCAAGTCTTGAACGAGGGTAGTGACACTATTCCTCCTGATGCCACCAGCCAAAGTCATGTGTTACTCCACTGAAAAATCTGTTGTTTCTACCCTCATAAAGTAAAAAAGTCACTGATATAATCTATAAGTCATAATGCGGGGGCAAAACATCGAAATTCCTGAAAAGAAAACCATATTAAGTAGTTTGCCATTTTTATCAGGTATATCAGATATGTGTATGTATGTATGTATTTATGTATTTATTCATGGCTGGTTTTGTGGCTACTCCAGTGTTAAAACTGAAATAGATTATGTTTATTTTTATCAAGGTATGGAAAAATATGGTTTATTGCTTAATAATATTTGGAGAAAAACAACAACAGATATCCGCAAAACCAAATTCATATGCTGTGATCAATAAAGCCATGTGGTGGATTAAAAAAGAAAAAGAAAGTGGATGACTGTCAGTAAGTTTTTCAATAATTTTACCTGTTTTATAACAAAGCATGTTAAGTTCAGGTGATATTGTATGTATATGAATTATTTTTTTCATACACATTTTCTTTTAAAATACATTTGTGAACGAATGATTCATTAATAAATTTTACATGCATTAAACATATATCCTGAATCAATTACAAAATGAGGAAATATAAGAAAATATATTTATGAAATTAAGAAAAAGTATTTTTTTAATATTTGTTTGTTTGTTTTTAGAAAATGAGTGTCATTTGGTGTTACTTGATGGTTAACACACTATATGACATTTTTAGAAATTGAAATCCTTCTCTAAAATTTTATTAAATTTTCTTTTTTCACCCCAAGTTTTTACATTTTTATGTTTTGAATTATAGACATTCTTCTTTGTCACTGACTCTGTATCTGGTCTACCAAAATACCCAACAGGTACTAAATCCTATCTAAAACCATCAAACTAGACTGGTAAACCAACATCAGATGTTTCACTGCATGGTAGCTAAGACCATCTTGGGCTGAAATGATAAAAAAAAAATTTATGTCAAACAATAGTTAGGAATTAACTGCTTTTTAAAGAATAAGAATTCATTATTTGTTAATTTACCAGCATTGTCCAATTATGAACTTTTCGCAGAGCAAGTGAATAGCTGTAGAGCAGCAGTCCCCAACCCTTTTAGCGCCAAGGACCGGTTAAATATCAGACTATATTTTCACGGACCGGGCTTTAAGGTGTGACTGATAAATACAACAAAATAAAATGATACAACTGGCATTAAAAACTGTGGTATATTGTAAATATAATAATAAACATGAATCCACCATGTATTCGTATGCAACTTTATTAGCAGCGTCCTCGTAACATCACGTTAACAACATGACATTTCTTTCTTGTGCGGCCCGGTACCAAATGACGCACGGACCGGTACCGGTCCACGGCCAGGGGGTTCAAAAGCATTCCAAGTCTAAAACCCTTATGAACCCCTTATTTCTAAATCCTGAATATTATGTTCTCACAGCTGTGGTGACTCCAGTGTAATGTATGCTGCTCTTTTATAGAACAAAGACTGAGCTTCAAATATAATACTTCAGAAGAGGGAAAAACTGAGGATAAAATCAATATGAAGAGCTCTATCTTTACAATGAGTCAGAGTGTTTTTTTTTTCCAGCTGGGCTGAACTGGACCATCATCATACCTTTCTTTATGAGTCTAGCAGGTGCCTCCAATGGTTAACCAATATTTTGATTAGCACATTACTCCACACATGCCCAAAGCCACAGCCTGCGTAAAATGTGCGCATTAGAGGTTTGAATGAACTGGCTGGTGACGCTGGATTTAGCCCTTGATGTGTCATTAGCTTCTGAGTGCACAGAGAGGCCACTAGGGCTGAAACAAAAAGCTGAAAGTTGAAAGTATCGACAACGTTGACAATAAAAAATTGTCGACATATTTTTGTTGTCAAATAGTCGTTTTATGCCATATGACTTAATATGATAGCATGCAATAACGCGGTTTGACCAGTGTGGCGCTGTAGCACCAAACCTGAAGCTGCTGAGCAGTGTTTGGATGAATCTGTTAATATATACCGTGCACTTTCCTTTTAATAATGAAATCAACATCAAAAACTGACAGCAGTGAGAAGGCAGCAGTTTAAAACGCATCTGATTACAAAGATGTGGATGTTTGCATGAGCTCTGTACTTCAGTACTCCAGTAAAGTTATTTATTTAGTACTTTTTGCAATAGATAGCCTTAATTCAAGCAGCTTTACAGTATTATTAAACATGAAAAACCAGAGTCTGTGTCGCTTTCAGTTAGAATTACAACTTGATTTTCTGTTATGAAGCAGCTCTCCAGTGTGAAGCTAGCTAATGATAAAATATTTTGTGTGCCAAATATATTAATTGAATAACTGTAATTACATAATAAGATTTTCAAAAGTTGAAGTGGTTACCTTAATTTATTAGTTAGAATATGTATAACTCAATATTTTAACTAACTGCAAAAGCTGAATAATCAATGAATGTCTACCGATTAATCAGCGAAATAATCAATGATTAGTCGATTAATCATTCTAATAATCGTTAGATTAATTGATTGTCAAAATAATTGTTTGTTGAAACTCTAGAGGCCACTGTCATTTCTAAAGAGACGGGACACATAGGAACTAAGGAAAGAGGAGAAGAAAAAAATGGACAGAAATGGAGAGAGAGCCACAAAATTCATATGTTCCAGTGACAAAAACAGCTGCCACACATTTGGCTGAATGAATCCTGCTATAGTGCTGCATGGTCTACTCCACAGCAGCGATGTCCTGCCAACCAGTAAAACAGACATCCATTACAATGCATTCCAACCCTTCACTTTTCATTCCAGCAGTGTGCCCGAGTCATAAATGACGCAGATTCAGCCTCAGATGGGCCAATCATGGAGCCTCTGATGCATGCTCCATGCACAAATGGCAAGGGCTTTTGCAAAATAGCTAGCTCCATTCTTTGAAATGAAAACATGTCCTGATACCAATGCTTTCTTCATACCTCTACTATCTTATAAACTATACTTTTCTATAAAATGGGGTTGCTTACCCAAAGTGCAGACTGAAAACACATGGGGGTTTGCGAGTTGATGAAAAATGTAAGAAATAAAAAAAAATAAAAAAATAAATAAATAAAAACATTAAAAAGACTTCCTAAAAATATTCATACTATTTTATTTTATTTACCCACATTTATTTAACCATTTATGGACATGGATACGCGTATGTTATATATATATATATATACATATAATTATTATTATTCTGATTATTTGATTTCTATATAAATAAAAATAAAATAAAATAAAAATGCCAAATACTTAATATGGGTGTTCAAAAACTTGAACTAACATTTGCTCCTCAGAAAACTTAATAATAATAAAAGTATGATTCCAAGATATATCTGACTTCCTGGCCTTCTCCTAAAAACCCAGAACTATAATTCAGAAATCAATGTAAGCATATCAACTGCATTTTTAAATGTATTCTTTGTTTGCAAGATTGGTGGCACTGAATCATTTTAAGATACTTAAAATAAGGAAAATAAAGAAATTTGTTTACAATACAACAAAAAAAGTAAACATCAAAGTGGTTGATTGTTTTATATCAGTCAGGCAACCTCTTCCTTTTTCAGTTCTTGGCCGAAATCAGCCGCAATGTGGACCAGACAGTATAAATTAAAGATTATAAATTATATTGCTTGTGATCCAAACTTTAATATGTTATTTTCTTTCTCCGTTTCTCTTTTACACACAGTCCCCCCTCCCACAAGCTCTTTGTGCCAGTCTTCAGTGTTTATCCTTCGGTAAATCCAGCCTGTTGTTAAACTCCCACTAAGAACCCTGAGCGTCTCCAAACCTGCTATTACACATCTCTCTCAGCTCTCTGCCCAGTGACTCAATCTGAAGAGAATCCCAGCCTGAGAGATGGGCATGCAGATAGTGCCAGGGACGGAGAGCGGTTGGTTTGGATTTCAACATGAGAAAACACTTTTCCCCCTATACACACATAAGAGAGTTAGAGAGGCTCCTTCTGTGTGGACTGATGGACTGTGCTGTTTCTCTATTCAGCTGGGGCAGAAACCCTGAACTCCAGGACAGTAAAAGGTCAGGGTATAGGAATAAATATTAGTGCTAATCACCAGACCAGAGATGTATTTTCTTCCCTGTGAAATACATTTTGAAATATATTTGGGTGTGTTTCCAAAAATACATATGTGACCCTGGGCCACAAAACCAGTCATAATTTGCACTGGGATATTTAGACAAAAATCATTAGGATCAGGGTAAAGATCATGTTCCATGAAGATATTTTGTAAATGTCCGTAAATTTTTGGTCAGAAATATGCATCGCTAAGAACTTCATTTGGACAACTTTAAAGGCAATGGGTCAGATTCACTAAATATGCGTAGGCACAGATTTTTGCGTGAAATGTGCGTACAGACGTTTTCACGAATAAATCATGATTCATCAAAAACTTTCGTAGAACAACTTATACCACACGTACGCAATAATCATGTACAACAATATATATATATATATATATATAATATATATTTATATTTTAGAGGTCCAAACAACAATCACCTGATATATCCTTATATAAACGGTGATTAATGTGTCCCATCTTGTGTTTAGAGGCATGGCACACTTGGTACTGCTTAAAGACATTGCGGTGCATGCTCTAAGGAGAGAGCGCGTCTTTAGAGAACGCACAGATATGTTCGCGGAGAGTGACGAATGGCTGTTCAGTCGCTTTAGGTTGCCCAGAGAAGTCCTCATTGATTTATGCAATTCACTGGAACCACACCTAAGCCACATCACCAACCGCTCTCACCCTATACCACCTTATCTCCAAGCCTGTGTTATAACCCATGCTTCTTTTTTACCTTTGCCCGTTATGCCAGTGGATACACTCTTAAATAACAAATTTTTCCTGGCTTCCACCTCCGACAGCAAAACCTCACGTTCATTATCGTTAAAGTTATTTTTCTTTGTCTTTTGTTTCGGTGCCATAATTGTCCTTCTCTGTACAAGTGCCTCGTTTTGGAAGGCCCTTATATGGAGCTGGTTTGGGCGTGAATTATGCTAATTACTAACCTTGTGCACGCGGGCGCTCATTTAGAAGACTCCAAATTCACTAACAGAAGAACGATTTTAAGAACAAGCTCATGTGCGTACGCACGTGTTGTGAATTAGGCGGAAAGTTCTTGTGAGAAGTTCCAATGTGCTTGTGAATAAGAAAATTGTACGCAATTATTAGTGAATGAGACCCAATGTTCTTAATATTCAGATTTTTTTGCACCCTCAGATTTTCTAATAGTTTTATCTCAGCCAAATATTGTCCTATCCTAATGACGTAAAGCTTATTTATTCAGCTTTCAGATGATGTATACTGTATATAAAAAAAAAAATAAAAATAAAAAACGTATGGTTTTGTGGTCCATTGTCACATATTTAAACTTCATTGTTTACTACAACATCTACTGAGCATATACTTTCACGTATATGCAAAAAGATCTTTCCTTTATTTGTGTTACAAATTTTGCCATATTTAAGAAGTTGTTCCCACAAATTAAATTGAGGCCATGCATAAATAATTTGTTCCCACATTTTATTAAATTGTGGCCATGCTGTGCTGTAATTTGTTCCTGTATCAAAATGTAGGAATATATTACTACAACATGGCTATGATTTAATAGAACAAGGGAAAGAATTAATGTAATGGAACAAATGTATAATTTGTGGCTACAGTAAATAGATATTTTTTGTCTGCATGTCATGTGCAGGTCTGCATACATCACCAGCCTTATATTTGTTAATGAAAGCTCTAGGTTTAATCTAAGTTTGTCATTGTACTATTTTTTTGTTGATGCATTTTTCATTAAGAATAATAATGAACCCATCATGTTCAAGCATTCGTTTGGTTCTAAGAAAGGTTCAGGTTCTGTTGTTGTGCTTTGAAGTACACTTATTTTCATGTGTTGACTAATTAAAGTTATCTAAAATACTTGATTGTAATTCTAACTGTGTGTGTTGTTCAATATTGCATTTAAGATTATTAATATATTTGTAATGAAATGAACTGCAACTTCATCATACTAATGTTTAATTACAAACATTCAAGTTTCAATAGAAATGACATGAATGTAGTTTTTTTGTTTACCATAAATTACATGCATTTCCTATTTTATTGCATTTTGCTAGAAGTGTACTTCTTCTTGACTAAGGCAAAAAACAAACTAAGGTTTGTGCTGGGTCTTCAGGGCCCTCCCTCCGGCCAAACATTACATGCCCAGACTCGATTACCAAGAGCATAAATTTGATATCAGGAGAGTGTGAGCTGAAAACAGCATTTAATCTTGTTAATACATATCCTGAACAAAAGGCTGCAAAAATTATAGGCCATTAACATTGATAAACAACTCTGCCAATGGCCAACCCGCAATAATTTCACCCGACCTTTATAGATGGGGAGAGCAGCAGACAATGATCAACCCCAAATTGGAATCTAAATGTGGTTCCCGAGAATCGAGGGGGCAGGATGAACGGCTAGTAGCTCAAAGTTTTACAGAGCTGGTGTGAATAACAAACTCTGGACCAGCTACACTGTTCCAAAATCCATCTTGACCACCGTAATGAAAAAATACAATTGGATAAATAATTTCTTGAATCTCATCCAGTTTTAAGGTTGTTACACTCTTAAAAAAAGTGTTTTGTGATGCCATAGAAGAACCTTTTTCATCTAAATGGTTCCATAAAGAACTTTGTTTCACTAAAGATTCTTTGTGGTGAAAGAAGGTTCTTCAGATTATAAAAAGGTAAGAAAAAGATGGTTCTTTAAAGAACCTTTGACTCAATGCTTCTTTGTGGAACCAAAAATGGTTCTTCTATGGCACAGATGTGAAGAACCTTTCAAGCACCCATATTTTTAAGAAGTTTTGTGTTACATTCAGTTTATTTTATGTAAACAGACAAGAGGGACACACTTTACATCATAAAATACACACAATATGAACCGAATGCTTCTGTACTATAAAAATATTTGGCGATAGATATTGCACAGTACGATCAAAGGAACCGTGAACAGGCTTTGTTCATATTTAAATTGTGTGGTAAGGTTTGGGGGATTGAAGTCACACTTCATACAGACCTCAATATGAGGCAATCAAGAGTCACGCTCACTGTACTCTTTCATCTATCTTTTCTCCCTTGTTCTGCCTCTCTGACTCGTACATTTACTGTGGATAATCCCCACAGCGCAGTGAGGCTTCTGCACGCAAAGCATGTTTTCATAAATTCGGATATGCCAAGAAGGGGCTTGACTGCCTCATTCTATCGCTATCGTCTGATAATACAAACATTCTTACAAATATTCCCTATTGTGCTTTCATTTAACAATCCCAATTACTGACTGACAGTCCCAAACCGTCTTTATGGAAATCTTGCAGGAACTTCTTAACTGTCAAGAACAAAACATCTTTTTCAGTCATCTAAGTCTGAGAGTGCATTCAGTGTTGAAAATACCACAAGCAGCTGCTTTGATTAATGAAGTAATTTTGTGAAGATGGCAACTCTGGGGATACTTACATTGAAGCCAGTGAATGGGGTAATTATTGATATGACAAACTTACTCTAAGGCAATTATTAGTGGTGTTTACTAAGGCAAGCAGTGCTGGTACAATTGCTCATGCTAATGGTTAGGGATCTGAGCAAACCACTAAACAAACTACAGGACTCTGGGATGTAACTTGTGCTGGACTTCTCTGCAGTGATACCTCTAAACAAATGACTTGTTCAGAAGAGGTGTGTTATTACTTTTCTAAGCAATCTGGACAATAAAACAGTTTTTAAAAAAAAATGGTTGAAAAATCTATTTTATGATCACTTTGTGAGAAATTTGTACAGAAACAGAAAAACTGTTATCATGGCACCATACAAATATTTTTTTAAAAATTAAATAAATACATTTTATGTGTTACAACTGAAGATAACAGAGTAAATTGATTCACATTTACATTACATTCAATATAATTAAATATTCCTTTAATATAATTATTTATTTTAAGCATACATTTGTGTGACTATACTCAGATTTTGTTTGATGAATGAACAACCAAACATCCGTTATTGGTCAATATAAGACCTATTACTATATCATATTGCATATGAGTGTCATTATTGGTATCATGGATTGACATTATCGAATGAACACTTTATTTAATTTGATTTACTTTATTTACCTAATTTTAAGTGACAGTTACCCCCAAAGCTAAAATTCTGTCATTCCTCATGTCGCTCCAAACCTATAAGACTTTCATCTTCTGTTCAGATTCTGTTGCTCCACTGAGAGTCCATGTAACAAGAACAGTTCATCAGTTATTACCAGTCAAGGAAGAATATTTCATGTGCTTCATATGTGTGTGTTGATCAGTGTTTATACTCTATGTGAAGAAAACCCTAAATGAAGCCAGTTTTTCAAAGAAAGCACAAGTTCGAATCCCGTCTCGGGGTCCTTTGACATCCCGCTCCCCTCCCAGCGCTCTCCTGTCATCTCTCTACTGTCGTATCTCTATAAAAATGCATAAAAGCTCATGATGAAAATAAATAAATAAATAAAATTCCTTACATTTCCATGTGGCTGTGGACATGGCTGTGGAAACCCCATCAGCACTTTTTATTTTTGCATGCAGTGTTGAGAACATCGGCTGATTACAACCTCTGGGTCACGCTTGCCGTTTGGACACCCAGCAGCTAATGAGAAAAAGTGGCTTCCCAGGTCTAATCTGTGAACAGCCTGGCAGTGTTTCTCATGAGAGAGGTGTGAGAGAGTGTGTGTGTGGTGCAGACACTTGCAGTCCTGACTGGCATTTACACCTCGCAGGCAGGCGCCGTCACTCTAATTATTTACTCGGGCAGCTGGGTCGGGGCTGTATGCCAGCAGAACAGCAGACGTACACAGAGAGTGATCCCTAAAAGTAGACACTGCTGCCACAGCGGGACTCTAAGCTCATGTTCGCCACATTGGCAACACACAGAGGAATCAATGAGCTGTTAGTGGAAATCACTGTCTGATTCAGAGTATCTATCCACCCTGGAGATCTGTGAGGACAGAAATGCTGCTTGATGATGCGTTTCTTACCTGTACTCAATGAGCTGGTCTTTGTGCGTCCATGTGACGTAGGCTGTGGGATGTCCCGTCACCACACAGGGGAGCAGCACACTCTCCCCAACGGCTTTAGACACATGCTGAGGCTCCAGGAGAAACTCTAGTGTCCTTTCCTCCCCTGATTCTGCACAAAACAGAGAAGTGCATTCACACACAATGTCTGTCCTAATTGTTTTTAACTATTTAAACATTTTTTTTCCTGTAAAAATATCTAAACATCCTTAAAACAAGGCGTGAAAAGCAAAATTGCATACCATATTAAGGATTTTTGTTTTTTAAGGAGTATATATTTTGCTATTAAGTTAGTTTTTTTACCTCATTGACAAACATTTTTGTCCACTCAAAAATGAAAATTCTTTCATTATTTATTTATGTCACTCCAAACCTTTCTTACCTCTGCAAAACACAAAGTTAGATATTTTGAGAGTGTCAATATGATAGAAGTCAGTGGGGTCTAATGTTGTTTAGTTCACAGACAAAAGAAAGTGTACAGGTTTAGAACCACATGAGGGTGGTGATATAAACTTTAATTTTGAGAGGACTCTCTCTTTAAATATGTTTTGTTTTGCTTAAAAAGTGGGGTAAGAAAAATCTAGCCTGTTAATACCAAACTCTGCTACTTCGCTTTGCTTCGTAGACAGAGTCCGGAAGGGTATACTTGACAAGCGTTTTCTTTCTTGTTGGGAGGCGCTTGTATGAAGTTTAAAATCATTGGTTACCCGTAAGCCAATCACATAACATTTGGTTATGACGTGTGTTATGCGCCGGCTCAGCCGCCTCGAACTTCGGGAATGCTGCAAAAACAAAACCATTGAGTGAAATACCGGAGAGAACATGGTATTTCAAAATCACAATTATCGCCTTTGGCATCCCCAGTTTCTCGCTAACGATAACATTTGGTAAATTTAACTTTTCCCAAAACCTGTCAGGACTAGGAAGTAGGGCCACAACTTCACCTCCATTCAAAATCTGAAACAATCACTCCTCTTGTTCGGGCTTCAGTTGGCAAATGCCAGGAATATTCTCCACAACAAAGCGAATAGTATCCCATGTTTCCGTGTCCGTTTTTGATTTCCCTAACCTAAACTACAATCCTAAATTCGGCACTTAGCATCTACGTCACAGCTCTCAGCCCACCCTCTGTTCGTTGATTGATCGGCTGTTTTGGAGCCAGAGAAAAACTGGAAGATAGTGTGCTATCTGGGACTGAGTACAGAAGCAAACTGAAATTGAGAGGAAGTATGAAGTCTGGCATCTATGCAAGTTCTTAAAGGGGGGGTGAAATGCTATTTCATGCATACTGAGTTTTTTACACTGTTAAAGAGTTGGATTCCCATGCTAAACATGGACAAAGTTTCAAAAATTAAGTTGTACGTTTGAATGAGTATTTCTGTTCCAAAAATACTCCTTCCGGTTTGTCACAAGTTTCGGAAAGTTTTTTTCGAGTATGGCTCTGTGTGACGTTAGATGGAGCGGAATTTCCTTATATGGGTCCTGAGGGCACTTCTGCCGGAAGAGCGCGCGCTCCCTTATAGCAGAGCAGAGACGAGACATCCACTGACCAGAGCGAGAGCGCCGCGGAATGTCACAAAAGGAGTGTGTTTTTGGTTGCCAGGGCAAGACAACCCTGCACAGATTACCAAAAGAGAAACAGCATTAAGGGACCAGTGGATGGAGTTTATTTTTACAGAGCATCAACGGAGTTGTGCAAGTGTTTGTGTTTGTTCCCCTGCATTTCGAAGATGCTTGTTTTACAAACAAGGCCCAGTTTGACGCCGGATTTGCACATTGTTTATTTCTTAAGGATAATGTAGTCCCAACGAAAAAGGGTCACGATCGTGTGTTGGAACCGCAGGCGGTGAGTAAAACTGCTTCAAATATCTCTGTGTTGTTAACTTAGCTATCAGCGTGTAAGCACATCAAGTAAACAACATGCGATGTTGTCATCAAACTGCACTTTCCACATGTACAGCTTAAAAAAAAAAAAAAAAAAACGACAAAGTGGAACTTAGTCATTTTCCAAAACCGCTAAGCAAATATATACAGTTTCAGTACATACCACATAGAGACTGATTGCTGATGCTACTCTTGTTCAATTTCAGTCTCTGGATCTGATTCTGGATCATAAATATACACTGAATCTGACTGTTAGCCATGGTTTGTTTTGGATGTTTTTTTCCTCACGGTAATGCCACAGCTTCCAAACGCTCTCAACGCAAAAGCTTACTCGCGCTCGTGATTCTTTAGCTCCGCCCACACGTCACGCCTCCAGCCGGTCATGTTTTTCCGGGAAAAATCGGTACAGACTATCTTTCTCTTATGAATATAATAAAACCAAAGACTTTTTGGAGTTAGGAAGGATGCAGTACTACTCTATAGGTTCTCAAGATTAACAGGATATTGAGTGAAAACGAGCATTTCACCCCCCCCTTTAAGTTTAATTAATCTAGTTATTTTTAAGAATGTTTAAACATTTTCACTTGAAAATAATACAAATGTTTAATTTTCAAAAATACATGTAAATAATAGTGCTGTCAAACGAATTGTGATTAATATAAGTTAAAAATAAAAAATAAAAGTTTTTGTTTACATAATATATGTATGTGTGCTCTGTATATTTATTATGTATAAATAAATACACATGGATGTATATATTTCAGAAAAAAGTATTGTTTATATATTAAATCTATTTATTTATAATATAAATATAGATATGTAAATACATGTAAATATTTTAATATATACTGTATGTGTGTGTATTTAAATATAAATCATAAATATATACAGAACACACACATATTATGCATATAAAAACAAACCTTTTTTTGGATGTGATTAATCGTTTGACAGCACTAGTAAATAAATGTAATGGTTTATAGAATTTCTATCTTTGAAAGCGCATCTCTTTATGTATGAATTTAACTTGATTTTTTAAGTGGGCTTAAAATGCTTAGAAAGTGGGATGAGAAAAAACCTGGTCATATTCACTTAAGACTAGTGTTATTATACAGTTTACAGAATTTTATTTGAATATATTTTACCCAAGTTAAAATATTTGGAATTATACTGGAAAACAAGAAAAATACTGGTTGAGATAATGAAGCTATACAACAAGAAAATGGAAATTTTCTTGACCACTTAGCCCTACAAATTAAGAGTGAAGTGCATCATTTTTGCACCACTAGTCACAACAAATTGTGTTTTTAAAAACATTTAAAAGTAAATGTTACCATGATATTTGAAAAATGATAAAATAGAACGTTCTCTTAATGATTTCTCTAAGTACATAATTTTAGTTGCAACAAATTGAATGAAAAACATGCTGAAACAGTTTTCCTAACACTTCCTAACATACAGTAGGTTTTCAGATGTCACTGGTAAAACAAATAGTAATGCTTGGAAAGATTTCTACAAATGGCATACTTATTAGACAATAAAATGGAGTCAGATTTTAATTTAACCTAAACAAATAACCAAACACGGAGGAAACCTTCATCCACCATTGGATACCTCTGTTGGGCCAATTTGTAAAATTTACACATACATTATTTATATTGTAACATTTGCTGTATATATCTTTTAGGTTGAAGCTTTTAAAAAGCTTTCTCTTTAATATTCATTATTTATTCATTTATTTCAGTGAGGGAACAAAATTCAAAATGTCTTTATTGTCTCTTTACATACTGATGCATCATGTTGCTCCCTGCTCCATGTTTAGTGTGATAACCTCAGCAGGCAATGGTGCTTCAGGCCTGATTTATGTTCTTTAATATCTCACTCTGTGCTCATGACTGCCCGTAAAAATAAATCTGCATGCTGAATATCTACCACAAAGGAGCTCAGTCCTCTTTAACTTTAGCATAAATGACATTGTTCTCTTTGATAACACCACCTGTGGGCATCCTTCTGGAGAAGGCCACCTTTAAAACTCTCTCTCTCCTCAATTGTGTGAGTTTCAGTAGTGAATGAACAATTACATCAGAATCAATGTCTTGCATTTTTATTGTCAGGAATGCAGGGGAATTGGCTTTTTCCTTATAAAACCTTTTTAGGGGGAAATGTTTATTATTTTTTTGGGACATACCTGACTGAATTTATGTTTGTCATTAAAAATAATAATAATAAAAACAACAACTTTTGATTAGCGCTGTCAAATAGTGCCCATATTTAAAAAATGGCAAATATCGGCCGATATATCGGCTTTGGCCAATAAAATTTTTGGTGCTTGGCTGATGTGTTCAAGGCGGGACTTTTATTTTGACAGTGCTGAGAATGGCAGCGCCATTCTTCCTCTTGTTCGCTGTTGTGGTTCAGTTCTGACTAATACAGATAGAAGTCTGTCAAACATTAACTATCTAAACATTAATTTAAATAAATAAAAAATTATGATAAAAATATATATTATTTTTATTTTTATATATTTTATATATATTTATATCAGCCATCGGCCTTATGTATATTTATATCAGTTATCAGCATCAGGTGTCAAAAAAACAATATCGGTCTACCACAACTGTCAAATGATTAATCTTGATTAATAGCATCCAAAATAAAAGTTTTATTTACATAATATGTGTGTGTATATTTATTATAATTTCAAATATATGCATGAATATATTTAAGAAAATGTTGTTTATATATTAAATATATTATATATAATATCTAAATATACATGTATATACAGTACATATAAATATTTTCAAAATATATATTGTATGTGTATTGATATCCTGTATACATAATAAAAATACATAGTACACACACATATATTATGTAATCATAAACTTATTTTGGATAAGTTTATTAATTGCATCCAACGTTTATTTTGGATGCAATTAATCATAATTAATCATTTGACAGCACTATTTTTTATATAAAAGAGTTATCCTCAAATGCTTATTTATATTTATATGAGATGCATATCTAAAAAAAATTATATTTGAGATTTTGTATTTTATATTTTTATATTTGTAACATTAATATGACATTTATTCAAACTTGTATGATCTTTAAAAACATTTAAAAGTAACGGGTACTGTAATGTCTGCAAGATATAACTATAATTGCAAAATTATCAGATGGAACTTTTTACTAACGAATTCTCTAACATGCATAACTAAGTTAAAAAGGTTTTTTAACCATTAAAAAAAAATGTTTTGCAAAAAGTTATTTATAGAACATATTTGTGTTATCTGGGATAATCTGGATGAATTTACAGTTATTCTGTTATCAAAATGTTGTTTAAATGTCAGTCAGTAAATCAGTCTAAATACTGGATAGCAGATAAAGATTTTTACATTTAAAAAAAAAAAAAAAAAAAACATGGACATAATTTGATTTGCAACTTTATTGTCTGATGATACAACTCTAAGTATAGAATTGGAATACTGTGTGTATGGAAGAATGGAATATTTACCAGGCAGTATCTGTATTTCTGCTTCCTCACTGGTCTTGGTGGGCCCAGCGTTGTCGATCACGCAGCGGTACAGGCCTGCATCTGCCTCTGTGGCGTTACTGATGACGAGAGCACCACTGGGCAGCGTGAACACTCTCTGGTCCAGCTCAACCGGCTCTTTGTTTTGTTCCCAACGGATGAAAGACACCAGGTCTGGATTCACCTCACAGTTCAGCACATGACTGTCACCCACCCGCACAGACGCGGTTTCCGGCTGACTGAGGTACCGCGGTATCCCTGAAAACAGAGAGAAATCAGAAGAATCAGAATCTGAATAATTACAACACATTTTGGTTTGCAACGAAGTTTCATCTTCTTATTAAGAGCTTCTTTCCATAAACAGAAAGTGTTAAGAACTTATTGCGCAAATGGATAAAGTGAGTATATGAAATGGCACTCACTTCGTTATATTGGCAAGGCTTTTGAAATGTTGAAATACCAATAACAATGCCTAAAGCTGTTTGCCTATAGGCTAACATTTAATGTCTCTGTCTGTGTGATCTATGTGCTTTAGAGGTGGGAGAAGTTATTGAATTTTGATTAATTGAAGACAACTGTAATTATTTGCACAGAGGAATCATCTACAATAAGATCATGTGTATTAAAAAGTAAATACGGTCTATTTTAATTTCATGTTGACTTTAAATAGTTAATTATTTCCTTCACTGCTCAAGAGTTTCAATTCTGAGTTCAATAAGAAGTTAAATAAAAACCCAAGGGCACATTTTGCCTTCAAATCTCTGTAAATGAAACTGATGGTGCTGAAAAGTAGTCATGGCATACGAGTGTTTACACTTCCTGGAGTTCCCCTGGTGTCCTTCAGGCGCAGAACCTGCCAGGAACCGTCTGAAAGCAGGAAGCAGTGCTGACACGCTACTAAGTCACAGATTTCTCTGCTCCTCGGCTCTGGCAAAGTGATAAAGTCCTGAGAAATTATACTCTACATTACGTTTGGGTATATTTTAACCATTTATGATTTAAGTATTATTTTGCAGTTTACATAAATGTCACAAGATACATTTATTTTTATCAATCAGTTCACACTTTCTGATTCATAACTCAGATTTATTTTAGTCAATATGGTCCCCACATAGCATTTTATATGTAAAATCTTTTGATTTAAATTAAATTAATTATTATAATAACTATTTATTTATTTACTTTAAAAAAACAGTTTGAATCTACTTTGTTGGTTTGATCAAAGGGGGGATTCATTTGAAAACTCAATGAAACAAAACAAAAGGTCTGAAGTCTGTAGGATTTGTTAATATATTTGAAATAGGTCTGTTATGCTAACTAAAGCTGTATTCATAAAAATAAAATAAAATAACAGTAATATTTTGGAATATTACTACATATTTTGGAATATTACTACATATTTTGGAATATTACTTCAGTTTAAAATAATTGTTTCTATTTTAATATTGAATATTGTTTATTCCTGTGATGCAAAGCTGAAGTTTCAGCATCATTACTAAAAACATTACTGACCCCAGATGTTTTAATGATGGTGTAGTAATGACTGGGTAAAATGGGGCTGAAGAGGGTTCTGTATTTGTATGAATTTAGCAGTGAAGCAGTGTAGTTAAGCTCATCGGAGAGGTAAATTCATCACTTCACATTATGATCAGCAAAGCGTTGAGCACTTTGCCTAATAGAATTGACTCCACTTAATCACAGTTCCTCTCATTCCACAGGGTAGCTGCTCATGTTACTCTGCAGTATCTGATTCCTGCATCAGATAGAAGTAAAAAAATCACAGATATCACAGAACCACAAATCTCTTTAATATCCGCTTTAATAATATAAAGTTAGTACACTTTAGCTTACTTAACACTTAACAGTGTACATATTGTGAAAATATTGTAGCAATTAATTGCAATTAAATGGAAATGTATGACTGTTTAAATGTAAGTGTTTTTTGAACCACTGAAGGAGGATTTTAGTACATATTTAGATTAAAACCTATTAAAACCCTTATGTAATGCAACTAAATATATTTGAAAGTACACAGTTATAACAATGATAAAGTTAAACTTACCAAAACTTAATTTGATATTTTACAAAGTGCACTTTTTAAAAGTGTGCTTAAGAGTTACTTTAATTACACTTAACCATTCTTTTATTTAGAAGTGTTAGTTTATGTAAGCAAATTTAAGCTATATATATATATATATATGTGTGTAGAGTTCAGATGCAAAAGCCTCTAAATGCCATCTGAAATTTTCTGAAAAAATGACTCAGCCTAAGCATAGGAGCTTGATAAAAATCCTAATTTTAGATGAAAATTTCAGATGGCATTTAGAGGCTTATATATATATATATATTATTTTTTTTTTTTAAAGGCTTTTAGGGGAAGGTTGACACTTCTTGTGACAATAAGAGAGCAGCATTTCAGCAATAAATGTTTCTTCTTATGTCCGCTTTGCTTAAAAAAAGAAGGAATGAGCTGATTTAGCATTAGCACTGCTACTAAAGCTGAAAACAGGGATCTATGGATCCCTTGCAGGTGAACATAAAGACTCATACATAAAAATGCCTTTGAGAGAGACTATAAGAGAGAGGAGTGATGGGGTTTCCTTTGTCTGGCATTAGTCCGTTACACACATGCCATGCTCTCACTCTCTCTTAATGTGAAAGAGCATGCAGTGAGAGATGCTATCAGCCGCTGGCTCTGAGTGAACAGAGAACAGCATTCATTCATCTCCACAGGCTCTGCTTTATAACAGCAGACAGAAAGGTTTCACAGAGCATGCTGTGGCCTTTTAATCCCCTTATAAACTATATACAAAACCAGGTTTTTACAACAGAACAGCTTTTATACTCTTAAGGCAAATATTCTAGGTATTTCTGTCCACTAAGTACTAGTATTCTTCAAACTTTAGAGAATAAAATCTAGACATTGTTTGTTATACCTCTGTTTAGGCTATAGGACATACAGTATCACATATTTACAATATATAGGTAAGGGATAATAACTAGTCTTTTTTTCTTGCAAAATAAACCCTTAGAGGGCAATTAATACCATAATGCAAAGTGGTTGAGAGTATCAGTCTTATTACATAAATATTTAACGAATGAATTATTGGAAATTTCATATTGATTTTAGTTTAAATGATGTTATGATAACACAGGCAATGCAGAGTGATATGAGGCATGGGATTAAGAAATATTGTGGTTATAATAGTTACTCCTGTTAGTGCACGTAAAAAAATTTAAATTACAAAATTAAAAAAACATTGTGAGAATCTTATTAATATAAAAAAAAAGAATATATATATATATATATATATATATATATATATATAATATACTACTGTTCAGAGGTTTGAGGTGAGTAAGATTGATCAAAAGTTAGATGAAAGACTTTAACATTGTTAGGATTTCTATTAAAAATAAACTCTTTTATTTTGAAATGTCTACGTATCAAACAATCCTGAAAAATTCTGAAGGATCATGTAACTGTGAAGAGTAATGGCTACTGAAATGTTAGCTGCACGATCACAGGAATAAACTGCATTTTAAAATGCATATTAAAATAGAAAACTAATCTTTCAAATTGCATATTTAAAAAAGTAGGTATTTTAAATATTTCATTTCAAATAAATGCATGTAATTACCAACCAGACCAGCATCTAAACAGCTCTAAACAGCATAAACCAACCTGGAAAAGCATGAGAATCCATGCTGGTTTAAACTGGTCTTTTCAGCAGGGTCTATTAATGTAAATAATCATAGTTTAGAGTATAGTTTAGGCAATGTGTTTTGGTGGCAGTGTGAACCTTCCCTGCTGTTATATTCTTCCTCTGTTATGTCCTTTTCAACCAGTAAGTCCAAGAGCAACATTTGCTGAGTGATTCATTACACTGGTATAAATGCTACATGGGAACCAGTGAGTGCCATAAGCTTGGACCTCACAATATCAGCTCACGGACACACACTGGGGGTCTGCCACACACACACATCCTGTTCTGGTGGCCTTTTCCAGGAATCAATCTCAGTACACAAGAACATGCTACAAACTGGAGATTTGGATCGACAGAGCCATTAGAGTTTATTGGCCCGACTCTTGTGATTTCATTGGAGAGGACAGTCTGTTTAATGGTCAGATTGTCAGCTCTGCCACTGTTTGTCCACTGTCCACAACAACAAATTATGGAAGCCTATTTCTGCCATAGAATAAAAAATATAAAAAAAGCTCATTGTGACTTTTTATCCAACAATTCTTCTTATTTTTCTCAGAAATGTAAGTTTATATCTCATTATTCAAATTATTTTAGAATTTATATCTTAAAAGTTATAGTTGCAGGATGTAAACTTAGAATTTAAAGAAAAAAGTTGTGAGCAATACTCACAATTTGACTTTTTTCTTCGAATTGTGAGTTTATATCTCACAACTGCGAGATATTAATTGTGAGACGTAAACTCCGAATTTGTAGGAAAAATGTCAGAATTGTGAGATGTAAAATCACAATTTTGAGTTATAAGTTCGCAACTGAATTTTTTCTCATAGTTGCGAGTTTACATATAATTCCAAGTTATTAATTGCTAGATGTAAGTCAACAATTGTAAATTATAATTTACAATTTTGACTTTTTTTCAAAGAATTGCAGGTTTATTACTCACAATTCTAAATTATTAATTGCGAGATATAAACTCGAAAATGCAATTTATGAACTCACTTTAGATTTTTTTCTCCGCATTCCAAGTTTATATGAACTGTGTGAAGTGAACTTAAAAATTCTGAGAGAAAAGTAAGAATTGCACGACGTAAACTCACAATTGCGAGTTTTATAACAAACAATTGTTAACAATTACAAACTTGCAATTCTGAGAATTATATAAATTTGCAACTGCAGGAAAAGAAAATCTGAACTCTGAGTTTAGAAGTTGCAAATACCTGTTCAAATTTTTTTATTCTGTGGCAGAAATAAACTTTCCTAGCAAATTGCAACTCTAACATGACCCTTACAGGTTAGTGCTGAGGCACAGGAAAACAGACAATCAGTTGGGTGATGAGAATTTCCACCTAAAGCAGATTCCACACACAGGGAGTCATAGCGAGGGCAAAAACCCTGCAGAGAAAAGTAGCAACCTCAAATCATGGGCCCCTAAGGCCCCCAGTGTATCATGAAGCAGGCCCCAACTTCCATTTACCTCTGTCAAAACGAGAAAAAAAGAATTTGTGTGGGTATAAGGTCTCTTCTACCCCGCTGGGCAGAAGCTCATTCACTGTTCATTCGAGTCTGGATACTATTCTTTATTGGGTCTTAGAGGCGGCAGGCAGCTCTTTAAAAAGCTCCAGAAATTTACAGGCTCACAGACAAACAGCTCCCTCCATTTTGCAGCGGGGTTTTTAGGCCTGTAGAGAGCGAGTATAGCTGGGCACAATTTACCGATGCTGTTAAAGCTGGATATGAGCAGATAAATCTGGGGTTGGGAAGGTCTGGGATGAAAACAAAGAGACCAACCTCACAGCAGCATGTGCTTGAGCAGCAGTAAACAGGAAGGCTGTAGCTCAAACCCAAGCAAAGACCCCACCCAAGTGAGGGAAAATAAATAGCCTTACCTGCCATAAACATAGATGCACACATTATTATGAGGAAATGTTGCCAACTGTGCGAAATGAGGGTCCTCCTGACATAATACTGAAACCATTGACAAGATTAAATTTACAGATGAGTCATGTTATCAATTAGATTTAAAAGTAAAATAAAATACTTAAAATCATTTTCTTTTTTTTTTTTACATTTTGCCTTTTTCATAAAAAACAAACCCATATTGAAGTGTTACAAAAAAATGAATGCATGAAGCTAGATTTTATTTGTATTTTTTTTTTAATCAGAGGCAGTGTTGTTTCTTTTGATATTGCATGTTCAGATATTTATGCATCTAATTATTCTGATGGGCATAAAAATTTTATTGGAAAATGTAAAAAAATTAAATAAAATTGTAAATCCTGACAGTGGTTGGTAACTAAAACAAACAAACAAAAAGCATATGCATTTTCTGAGGGAGAATTTTTTTTTTTTACATTTCCCCATTAGTATACAATGGTCTGGTGCTTCTACCATCATATAAAATAAACTTCAGTTTTATCAGTATATTTTTATGAATGTACTTTGTCAATGTTCAATTCTGTTTTACAGAAAAAAATACTCATTTAAAATGATTCTGATATTTTTCAGCACAAATGGCACCATTTACAGAGAATGCCCTAAAAGATGACATTTAAGTTGACCACCCTTCTTTTTCTCTCATGAAATATTAATCTCAAGGTTCTTTCAGTCTTAACATGGCTCCTGTCCAAATTAGAAAGCTGTTTGAGCTCCAGTCATCTGTCCTGGAGTTCTATAAATATGCTGTCTAAGAAGAACCTAAAGGAAAAAAACACTAGCCATAACATGACCCAGTTCAGGGAGGAGTCACACTGAGAATTTCATGTCACCTTTCCCAGCCTGTAAATTGTGCATGAGTCTTACAAGCAAGGATAAATATTTGATAGCGGTCTGCAAGATCTTCTATGAGTTTAAATGGAGTCTACACAGCTGGTTCCAAAACTAACCAGACCTCCTCTGTGTTTGGTTAAATCCTCTAAACTACTGAACGAAGATCACAGTGTAGACTCTTCAGTCAATGTAAGTAGGATTCAGTCAACCACTGATGAAAAACATTGTGGAAATGGCACTGAGAACTTATAATATAGGCTTAATAATGACAAGCAATGACTTTGAAGATTGATAACATTAGGCACCCATCATTTATGATGATATATGACACATAACCATTCGCTAGATTTTTAAGGAGTCATTAATGTAACTTCCTATGTCAATGATGCATGAAAATGTTTATAAAACGTGACAGGTTGTATTTTAACTCCTGTTTCCATTTCTACTCACCAGTTTGCAATTGGACAAAACAGATCAGCTGATTTTTGACCGTCATAGTTTGTTGCTGGTCCAAGATGGTTTACAAGTTTCAAACTAGGATCACCAACTAGTAACCAGCGCTGCATGTTTAAGCAAAATAATAATGCATTAGTCTTAAGGCCGGTTCACACCAGGACAAATATCGCGCGAGATTATCCCCGACATTTAATGCCTTGTGACTAAACAAAACTGACCTGCAAAACACAAATCTTAAATGTGTAATAAAAAAAAAATATATAAAATGCTTCGGGCTCGTTTTTTGGGTTTGATGCACAGCGTTAAAAAATGGCTGACCAATGAGATTGGTGCTTTTGTTCACGTGCCTTGTGGTGCTGAAGTTACAGTAAACCACTACTTGGTGGCACTCAAGCACAAAACGGTCTTGCTGAACACATTTGATACCTAAGGACGAAGAGGAAGTAAGTAAACCAAGATCGAGGCAAGATGAATGTAGAGCTGCTGGTCTCATTGGTATCTGAACACAAAGTAAGGGCTTTATGACAAACGCAACAGCAACTACACAAATCTTGATAAGAGGGAATGGTTATGGAGAGAAATTGCAGATCAAATAGGATTTGATGTGTACCGGGGCTTTTCTGTTTTTCATTAAGCGCCTTCTAATGTCAGGGAGTAAATTTGCACGTTCACTCGGCTCATCGCCAGCAAAAATTGCTTGGGTATGAACACAAAAGACACAGCGAAAAACGCCGGCAATAAGCGCATGCGATAATCGTCCCGGTGTACACGAGGGTTTAGACTGTGATTTAATTCAAATATGTGCACTGTTTGTTTGTGTTGTGAAGTGTGGAAATGTGTTTATTTACTCATGAGCCTGTGCTTTCAGCATCTTAGAGCTGCTCAGATCCCAGTAAATATTTGTTGAAATTATGTGGCTTTTCCACAGGTTCATCTATTCCCTCTTAACATCTCTCCTAACTATAGAGATGGATGTCAGTGTGGCCACAGGTTATATTTTAAGCCGGTTTCCCAGAAGCGTCCGGCTGCTGACGGGCACACACATTAGTGAACGAGCTGCGCTTTCCCATGAGGCCGCCTCATCAGAAGTCTAACACAATTAAACTTCCCTTCCCACTCTGATACATTAGCACTGCATCAGTGTGAGATATCACAAGCATACATTCACATCTGCTTTCACTGACTGAAACCCAAACCTCTGAGAGGCAGCAGGTTCATAGTGAGGTCAGACGCTGACTGTAAACTGCCTCCATTTACATGCCAAAAAAAAAAAGATATAATAATACCAATTCTATTCTAAAATGTAGCAAACACATTTGTAAGTGTAAAGCCCAGTAGTGTACAACTTCTTTATAATATCGGATTGTAGACAATCCAGAAATAAAGTGTTCCGGCAATTGTTCCCAGGTCGCTAGATTTGGCACTTTCACACTGCCAGTGATTACCCGGGATATGTGCGTGCTTTCACACACAACCAGTAAAGATCCCGTAACGACACGTGACATCAGGGCGTGACGTGTAATGTACGAGTCGAAAACATTAGGCACATTATACTTTCACTGAAGCAAGCGAACAATTCGGCATCAGCACGGAAAGTGAGGAACTAACTGATCTCTGCTTCATTACAGTTTGCACATATGTTTTTGTCGCGAATGTTGATCTTCCTTCAAAACAGCCGGTAAAACACGGCATTAGATCTGGCTTTTGTTCACACAGCGCTCATCCTGGGTTGAACCCGGCAATGTTACTAGGTCCCCGACCCGGGTTCAATGCGGTAATCAATCCCGGGACGTGGTTGCACAGAAGGTGACCCGGCAATGTTCCAGCAATATGCCGGGTCGGACGTGCAGTGTGAAAGGGGCTTAAGTGTCATTGGACAGTGAGGGTTATGGTCAGGTGATCTCGCTCGAAAAGCTGAGATGAAAAGAAACTTCAGTGGCGGGTTTGCATTAAATCCTCTGGTATCTTGTCAAATGTTCTGTTGATTTTGACTGTGATCAGCTGCAACACGAGAGTTTTCAGAGAGCCCCATACCACCAAACAGGATGACATTTCATTTCACAGTGCTGTGGATGTAATTGGAAAAGAAATGATTTTTTTTGGTCATGGAGACTAGATGGCAGGAGAGCAGCAGTGAGATGGCCAGTGTAATACGGCTCCGGTCCACAGCAGACACAGACACAGACAGAGAGACTCAGAGCCAGCAGGGATCGAGCGGAGACCAATCATGATGAAAACTGGGAAGGATGGACTAGATCATGTTCAGTGCGTTTGAGAATTGCATAATAAAACAAGAGTGTCAAAACATAAAAAAAAGCTCTAGGTTTAAAGGGTTCGGGATTTCATGACTTTCCTCTCTTGTGTTTTTCACTCATTTAAAATGTATCAGTTAGAGGTATCATAGTGGATTTGGACCCATTCGCATAAATGGGAGGGGCCTCTGTTTGATCTTGAATTTGCATACAGATGAGCTAATGAAAATGCACACCAGTCCTTTATGCCCTGAAGACTTGTCTTGAATGCCAACTGCACAGACAGGGAAACAGACTAATAATTATTGGTGTTGGAACCCTTTATTATTTATTGTGTACTGCAGCAGTATGAAGCACTGGTACTCTGTGTGCTCTCAGAGGGGTTTAATTGCTCAGTGGATGCTCTTTCAGAAGATTTAAAGATGTTTGCCTCAGATGTTTCTTAGAAATTTATGGGAGAAATAAAAACACACAAAAATAGTTTACACACAAGTGAGGAGCATAAAGTTGATGTAGAAAGCAGCTCAAATAATTCGGTCTTTGGAAAAAATGGGATGAAAGATGTTTGCGTTCATACTGGAATTACTTTTGCTTGCAGACTTTGGTATCTTGGAAAGATTTGCAGTTTGAGACGTGTTTGAGATCTCTGAAAGGTGAGACAATCTGAATGCCGAATTTTTTTCTCAGAAGAAAAGTTTACACAGAACATATAAAGAATTTCATTGTTTCGTTGAAAAATCAGAATTGGATTCATGAGTTTTTGTAGTCATGAACCCACTTTGCATTTTAAATTGAGTTTAATTTTTAATTTTTAATCTATTATTCTATATATAAAGTTATATTTAAAAAAAGAGCTGTTTGACTTTTATTTCGTTTTTTAGTTTCATTTTTAATCGCATTTATTGTATTTTATATTTTATTTTATTTCATTTTTTTATTATATTTTAATTTAATTTATGAAAAGAATATATATATTTTAATATTTGATTTAAATATTGCTGTCTTGGTGAAATAACTGAGATACACAAGGGATGTCATTGTTGCCTTGAAAAAACTGAATTTGTTTCATGATTTTTTGCAAACATGGAAAGAAAATATCACAAACAATTCAAAATGCATGGGTTCAATTTGTTCAATTTGCATGTATTTCAAATTGTTTGAGAAATAATTAAATTAAATTAAATTAAATTAAATTAAATTAAATTAAATTAAATTAAATTAAATTAAATTAAATTAAATTAAATTAAATTAAATTAAATTAAACAATTTAACTCATTGCTGTTTTTGTGAAACAATTGAGAAACATTTTTTTTTTTTCATTTGTAGACTGGTTCTTCTCTTGATAAAATCACCATCAAATCATGTTGCCTCAAAAAAGCAGTAAAAGTAAGAATATCATCTTTTTTTTCCATAAGAGCCAGAAACTCAACACTGACTGCATTTGGTTGAACACTACTTAAGTGGTATATTTTATTCTGAGCAACTTGTTCCCTTATTCTCAGCTATACCGACCTTCATGAAAGGTCGTTGCTAGGGGAGATGGCACCACCGCAGGGAAAGGCCAATCGCATTACAAAGCACAGATAAATGTGTTGTCAGGACCTTGTGTCTCCCCTCTTATCAGAGACGGGGGGAATCTTACCTCCACAGGGCTGGACTGAGCACCAGTAGAACAAGACCAGCCAATCAAAGCCTCTCAGTCAAAAGGCCTGCTAATCAAAGCCTCTCAGGACCCGATGTGCACACAAAGTCTGCCTGCACACTTTAACCAATGAGGAAAGAGCGGGTCCTCATCACCTGCCTGATGCAGTCGGACCCCTGCAGACGGCCCACCAGCTAACCCGATTAATGCGCTCAGCGCTGACAGCTGCTGATAGATGCCATGATAAACAAAGCAACACTGACCCTCTTCTCTTTTTGTCTGTGTGGATCTCTGACTCTCTGAGGCCTCCAGAGCATCTGCAGATCTGCTCTGTGTCAGTCTGTCTGTGCTCAGCTTTTGACAGGAAGCTCATAGTGCACAGGAAGTTGGAATGTGTGAAGAGAGGAGGGTGGTATCAGTTAGCAGCCCCCACTCAGAGGGGTCTCAAAACTGAGTTTGTGACACCAGACAATGGAGTGAGTGAAGAAAATTAAACAGCTATAAATTCTGTCCTTTTTACAGTCAACAACGTCCAGTTGTTTTTTGCAGTATTTTTCAAATTTTGCAGTATTTGCATTAATTTTGTAAAATGCATTTTATTTTGTAAAATAAAATTAATTTATACTTTTTTGTCAAACCTCATGTAGCTTTAAAAAAATAAAAAAATAAAAAAAATAATAATAATATACAAAGACATAGTGGAATCTGATTTATGTATTTTTTTTATATATGTATTTTTTATTCAATTTAATATTAATATCAATTTAATTGTGTCCTATTAAAAAACAAGTTTAAATTGCATTAATAATTGTACAAATAACAAATCAATTAAAGTAAACTAGTAATAAATAACTTCATAAATAAAAAATATTTAATGAAATAAATAAAAATGCATACAGTAAAATACAAGTATTTACCTATTTAAATTACATTTAAAAAAAAAAAAAAAGAAAAATCTTATTGATGTTTCCGGTAAACAGTTAAGATACAAGCAATATAATCTATGATTTTTTTTCTATATGTCTTCGTTAAATCATGAATGCAGAATATGATTTATTTTGTCATGAACCTCAATGAATTCTGATTTGGTTACATTATTTAAATAAATAAATGAAAAACAGGATCAAAGTCCAGTACTATCATACGGCTATGTGTCGTCTCCTATAGGAGTGCTGAGATCAGGAAGCAGATGGAACTGGTTATTTCATGCACATCTTCCCCCAAACACACACATATGGACACAGATATGAGAAGATCCCTGCCCTGCAACACACACTTGAACACACAAACACATTCTGCAGTCTGCTGGCAACAGCTTTGTTTTAACGTCTCACATCTGGAAGTGAGTCAAGCAGCATTTCTACTTTGAAGCGTTTTTGACGTTCTTGATGATGCCCTGAATTGCACGTCACATCTGCTCTGTGTTTCAACCGTACCAGGGATGTGTCTCGGTGGCTAAGAGTCAGGCCAAATTACAAGTTGGAGAAACAGATTTTCTTCTTCTTCTTTTTTTTCCTTCAGGCCTGAGCTTTTAATTGCCATCCAATTGCCAAATCAGCACATACTGGGTACAGGTGTCCTTCTCAGCTCGTGACTTGTTGGATGGATCTTTCCTTATGGCTCTCAGCAAACTGGCACAAAGAACTACAATCTGTCAGTTGTAATTGTGAGCTTCGGTCAATCACACTTATATGAGGTGACTACGCAGTGTGAATGAGCCAAGGCTGAGAACCCAGTCAGCAGAAGGAAAAAAAGAAAGGAAGCTGTGTCCCAGACGACGAGCGGTTTGTGGTGGGCTGCTCTGCCCTTCCTCCAGACAGATCCACCCAGAGAAAGGAGGGCAGGACGTCCAGCCAGAGGTGACAGACGCAGTGCTGTGACCGCCAGCAGCTGAGCCTCCCTCCAGCTCGCCTTTCTCTTCTTCACTTGGAGAAAGAATAAAAAGCCTCTTTAGTCTGGACACCTGCAAATCCGAGGGTGCGAGACGTGTATGAAAGCCAAGAGCAGTGTGAAAGCTGATCTTTCCTTTTCCCTGCGGGCAAATCAAACAGTGCCACAGACAGCTTCATTCTGAATGCTATTATCACAAACATAATGATCGATCTGCATTTAATTCATGAGTCAAAAAACAAACGTTTGATATCGAGAATACCCTTAGGAAAGAAAACACTAATGAGATCTCTCTTTAATATCTCAGGTGTTTTATTTATATTGTATTGAATATAATTTGAGAGTTCTGCTTCTTAGATAAAAAAAAAAAGTGATCATGTTTGCTTTACAGTTTTAAAATACCAATGTTTGTGAATCTAAAGTGAGAGATTTCAATCTGAACTTTCTCCAAATTGCCTTTATTTCAATGGGGTGAGCCATAGGGGAAAAGTAACCATTATAACATAAATATATCAGAGGATTAATCATTTCATTTAAGAGTTTCATCTGCCACGTGAAGAAAAAATTGGAGCAAGCCACATAAATATTTTATGGCTAGGGTCCATCACCTTATTAATATTCATGAGCCAAGACGGTAAGGTTTATACAGACATGCACATATTTATTAAAATACATTTATTTATATATTCATACATGTGTGCTTAATGTGTTATTGTATTAATATTTAACCTTATTTATATTCGTATTTTACTTGTTTAATGAACATTATTTGATCAAATAACTGTACATTTAAAATCTAAATAACATTTAGATTTTAATTAATAATTGCTATAATTACATTTATTATGTAGATAATGGTATATATATATATATATATATATATATATATATATATATATATATATATATATTAGGGCTGTCAAATGATTAAAATTTTTAATCAAATTAATCAGAATTTTCAGTGGATTAATCAGGATTAATCACTATTTGCAATTACACCTGAATCCTAACCAATTTTGTTTTTTTCTGAAATGCATACCAAAAGATAAATAACAGGACACAAATACATAATTTTCATGTATTGATTCATCAATATGTGGTTCTTTTTTTCTGAATTTCAAAAGTTTAACAATTACTTAATCAAATTTACCTGAGCACTATATCAAACCGTGCCATTTAACTACAGATAGTGTAAGAGTTTTAGGTGAACCAGTGCTTAAATATAGCCACATATCTATGAAATTATGCATAGAGAAACTCGAAAGAATGAATTCAGAAATACAAACATGCGCCCTCTGGGCACTCTTGTTTTTGGGAGGTGTTCATTTGCTCTGCCACAATACTTTAGGATCGATATTTTCACGTTCTGAAGGCTTCAAGTGCCAGTAAAACCAAGTAAAAATGCATATGCTTTTCCAAACAGCTGTAATTTTCGCTGCATTGCATGTAGGCGTTCTGCGCATGCGCAGTGTGAAACACAGGACACTATAACAGGAAGAAGCTCCAGCGTATCAACTACCAAAGTCGTCTCTGTTTATCGAGCTTGGCATGAATGTATTTGAGAGTAACTGGGGTAAAACCTTAAGCTTCTTTGGTGTTTTCGTCGCGGGGCTCGCCGCTGTTTTCGCTGAGATCGACGAGACTTTCCTTACCTGAATAATTTGTCACACTGCGCATGCGTGAAATGCGTAAAAAAATTTGATGGAATTAACGACAAACAACTAATTAACGTCGTTAACGCGCTATTTATGACAGCCCTAATATATATATATATATATATATATATATATATATATATATATATATATATATATATATATATATATATAGAAATATAGAAATATGATTAAATAATGTATAATTCATGCATATAGACCTTTTACAAATGACTTAGCGCTGCATATTTGTATACAACAAAAAGTTTTTCATTTGTTTCTGTATTTATTGATTCTAAGGAATTTTAGGGAGAAAAACATCTTAGACAAAATTCATATTTAAGTAAACAATAACTGAGAAATAGGATATTTTATGACTTTCTTTCTACAGTGGTACAAGACAGAAGATATTGTTCTAGTTTTTCTCTCCATAAAATGGAAGTCAATGATAACCAAAGCTGTTTGGTTTAATAGATAAATATATTCTTTATTTATTTAAGTATATTATTTTGTGCTCTGCAGAACAAATAGTTTTGTTGTTGTTGTAAAAACTATCCCTTAAAGAAACAGCAATAAAATGAAATCAAAACTTGTGGTTATGGTGTTGTTTTAATTGAAAATATTCTTCTGGTGTCACAGACTGGCTTCATGGTTGATTTCCGAGTGTCAGACAGCCTGTGACTGACACTGGCTGCTGATAAAGCCCCTCTCTAGCTCCACTGACACGTCTGAAACATGCCCCTCTAGTGTTGTTGTGTTATATCTGACCAGTCTGAACAGGCTTCTCCTGTGAGGTGTGAAGCTGCATGGCACAAACAGAGCTGCAGCTGCAGGGAGACACACCAGCAGAGAAAACCCAGGTCTGTCATCTCACACCTCTCCTGTACAGTCTCAGTGTAGGGGAGAACCTGGCTGAAAGTAATCTAGCCATTGCTACTGCCTCAACATTGTCAATAGTGTGAGAATAATTCAGCTGCTTTCAAAATATATTACAGCTTTTGTAGTAACAAGCATCTTCTAGAAGCATTAGTCAATCAGTTCATTCTGATGGGTAATTCAATCAACCTTCTGGATTTACAGATTTAAGCACTTGCAGTTTACATCCTTTTCATTACCATGCTTTTGTCTGGTTCTTATTTTTATAATTATATTTGTATAAATGTATCTGTATTATTGGTGGGTGATATGGAAAAAATACATCACTTTTTTCTTAAATATCACAATTCACGATTTTATCATAATTCTTTGTCATGTTGGTTTTACTATTCTGCAAGTTGTCTGAGCATTACAGCCACACTGTATTATAAAGACAAAGCCTTTCAAGGTAACAAAAAAAAACAAAAACAATGGCAGATATTTAGGCCAAAGAGGGTGAAGATAAAAACCTTTGTTCTTATTTTTTAATGAATGACAAAGATACACATTACAACTACACATAATTTATAAATAAATGCTTTATTTTCAGGTACAGTAACCAGAAGAGTCTAATTTTAAACCTTGTGTGTTTTGACAGTATTACCGCAAAAGATAACTTAGTTCAATAATCTGGTACTGTTGAACAGGGTTTAGCACGTGCGCTTCGGGTGTATGAGGTGCTCAGAAAAAGCACAGGTCAGACCAGAACACGAATGAAACATTTAAAAGCACATGCAAATAATGAGAAAGTAACTCTCGCTCGAGTTAACACTGCAGTGAATGTTTATATTGTTCAGTATATGACGGAACCGCCTGAACTGTGTAATGTAGCACCATACTACCATATTTCTACAAAAGCAGATCTTGAAAACATTTTTAATCGTCCACGATCAAAAAATCATCATATCGCACACTCCTAATCTGTATATATTTACAGTTGGCTTAAAATTTTAATTCAATGAATCTATTTCCTTAATGCGTGTTATCAATAACTGACATAATATACTTTAAAATAATATACTTAAGTGCAAACTGAATGTAATGTTCTTGGACAAAATCGAAAAGACTTATAGTTAAGATTTATATTAAAAGCAATTAGATGAGCTTTGAGACTGTTTTTGATTCACTTAATTAGGACTTAAGTACATCTTTAGTAATAACGTAAGTAATTCTATTGTAAAAAATAGATTTTTTTTTTTACATTATTTTAAAGTGTACTCCCATTAAATACACTTAAGGGTCCTTTTACTTCATGGATATTACATTGCCTGCAAGTCAATTTTTTAATAATGCACTTTTAATATTTAATATATTTAAGCTGACTTATTTTTCACAATACATAGCAACACAGGCTCAACCAATGTTTTGAATTTGGGACGGAGCTATCTGTGCCACCAATGGCAAATTGACTTGAAAACTGAAACCTGTTTGAAAACAGCCATTATTTTAGCAGATGTGGATCCTAGTGTCACTGAAATTACTTTAATTTTAACTAACTTAAACTATGTATAAACTGGTTACTTTGAAGTAGCTTTGCCTGCACTGTTAAACGCACTCTGCTCTTGACCTGGGTTCACTGTCTAATCCTGGACACACTTCACTTGCTACATACTGACAGAAGTTACTTAGCAGGAGGAGAAATTCCTCAAGGTTCCCCAGAGTCCTTGCGCACAGGGTTCAGGGCAGCCTTGTGAAACAAGGACCTTAAACTTATGCACTTAAAACCCCCTCATTCCCATCATTCTGCTGTAGTTGTTCAAAGAGCTGTTCCAAGCGGGCCCCAGCAGGCACGTACAACTCGGAAACCGGATTTATTTCATTCAGAGAGTGAGAATCGGCTGTCTGCTTTACTTCTACAAGCATTCCCTCCCCTGCTGCTCTCGAGAGAAAGACGAGAATCCTGTAACGTGGCAACAGCGACTGCCTCCCCATCTTTTATTAGTTTTGAGTGACACTTTGAAACTGCAGCCAGGATCGAGACAAAGCGCTGACACAAATACAAATGAGCCTCCCGCTAAAGGCTACTAAAGAGAATAAACAACCCTGGGTTCAAATTGTTTTGACTTCATTGATGGCAGAGACAAATCAATAACGCTACAGTGAGAATTTGGAAACTGTAAAACATGATATAAGCCAAATAATGAGGGGTTTAAAATACAAGTCCGTTCAGTCGGAGGGAAAAATGCTTTGCGTGGAAGCAAACTGAGAATCTGCTGGCTGCAGACAGATGGTATTCTAGGGCTGAAGGGTTGACCGTGGTGCCTGGATCTGCTCTGACAAGAGAGCTAATCAGGAGCTTACCACCGACAGACTCAAGTCTTATGGAAACTGATTGACATGTCTGAAGTTTAGAAGGTGGTAAACCTTAAATGAAGTCTTATCTATAACATGATCCACCTATAACAGGGAGCTACGAAGCAGTGATAGTGGGTCCGTGGGAAAGTATAGGACAATCAGGTATAATTAAAAAGCTACAAATACTAAAATACTTTTTTTATATTTTTAGTCTGGTCAGAAATCATTTAGATTAATCACAATTATTAAGATTAATCACAATTATTGTTATACAGTGTTAACATAGTATTTTTTTTTTATTTTTTTTTATACATTTTAGGGGTCCATCATGGCATCAATAAGACCCTGATCTAGAACACCCTAGCAATGTCCTAGCAACCACCAGAATAGAGTACAGCAGACGGGATCCTGAAGTTAAAACTCCATTCATTTTCTCCATAGGGGAAATAGATTTTTAACAGCAACTTTTAAACCGTTAAAGACCTACTGTGAATTCCAAACGTTGTTAATCGATGGTATATGGTTTGTTGAAGCTATATGTTCATACTATTTCAACTGATTGTTTTTATAATTTTGTTTTAAAAGCTGAATCTGTGGTGAAAAATTACATTACCTATGCACCAAAAGAGCTTGCAGAGGAGCGTAATCAGTCTGCAAAGTTGCATATTTGGTTATTTATATATATTTTACAATTGACTTCAATTACATTGCTCCTATAGATGTAATCAACTACTTTAAATGGATAGTTTTATATTTTTCCAACATTTTTTAGTAATGTCATTCGCGATGCTTAATGGAATTGAAGTTCTTTCCTCTTACTTTTAAGTACATAGATTTGTACCCTTGTCTTATTGTCCAGTTTGGAAATATGTTTTGAAATGTTATTGTGATTCACGAATACATCTTTACTGAAGACATCTTTTAAGTTCATATGGGAAAAAGTGGGCGGAAACTAATGCACTTTATAGTCTAGTAGTTGCTCTATTAACATCCTAGCAATGACCCAGAATGCCCTCGCAACCACTTAAAAATGCCTCTTCAATGATTTTCAGTGGATCCACTTTACAATGTCAGACTGACCCCTGGGTCCAAAGAGCATAAGCATGCTTCATTTAGCACCTTTCTTGAATATTTCTTCCCAGCCAAGACTGCAAAAAAAAAAAAAAAAAAAAATCAACAAAATAAATCACAGCCCATTCCACAAGGACTGTCACTGCTACTCAAACAAATGCAAACAAATGCATCGATCTTTAAGAAAATCCAAATGGATGCAGTTCAGAGGTCTGTCAATCTGATGAAGGACAGCCATGCACGATGTTGCTTGTGTCTGTCTCTATCAGAGTTGTATTGAAGAGCAAATTTCCCCTGGGGTTGAAGCTTGAGAGGTACGATCAGGATTTGTAAGCACCAATTTTTAGATGAGAGGCTTTTGGCATAATGACACTTCAGTGCAGAGTTGAAAGAGCCAAAGAGTCCTGCTCTAGTAAAGACGTGCTGTCTACCATTTAATCTCACTCTCCACAACACTGCACAATGAATCTCAATGTGTTGTGGGAGTACAAACAATGAACCAAGAGCATCTAGATTTGCTTTGTTATGCAGATTCAGATTCAGACTTATCTATGAGAAGCCTTGGCTAAGTGGTAAGTGACGAAGAGTGATAAACGGATCCCACAGGTAAAAGAGCTAAACATGGGAGAGCGCGATAAAGTTTGGGATTCTCTGAGGATTTTCTTAGTGAACTAAACTAAAATCATGAATAATGCAAAGCACTGAGTCTCTAAATGTGTCTGTTATATCAGTGCAAGTAGGAAGCAAACATATAAGCATCAAGGATAGAAAAGAGGGCAACAGTTTGTCAGGGATGATGAATGATTCACAGGGAAATTTCCTGCTGTCCGTCCACTCAATCTGAGGTAAATACCACTACTTGACAATCTGTTCAATGTATCGTACTTCAAAATAAAAGCCTCAAGGTTGCTGGTCACCTGCATATATTGTGTCTTGGATGTAGGTCTGGTTTTCGCCGATGGAAAAAGTAGCCTCTTACATGTTAGCTTGCTTATTGTGCCCAAGAGCAAGATCTATTCAAGGTCAAATATCATACTAAAAAAAGCCATTCTTCTAACCACAGGATGAGTGCTATAGTACCACCCACACAAGTTTGTGAATGCTTGTTGGATGTATGGTTTTGGGAAAAAAAAACAACCGATTTAATATTAAAAACTTGCTACCATAGTTGGCTCACTATGCCCTGTATTACTATATTTGTCCGTATTAGGGATATGCCGAGTACTCTGGTTCCCTTTGGCTTCAACTGATTCCAATTAGACAGGAGGATCACCAAAAGTATTTTGGATATCTCCCTTATGTGACAAATGATTGATAATTTTCTCTGAAATAACAAGAATTCATTAAGCTCTTTCATAAAAATCATTCTAAGCAAAGTATTTGCAGGCAAATTTACCTTGACTCTATTTGAAATGAAAGTGATAGTTCACCCCAAAAATAAAATTCTGTTATTAATTACTCACCCATACATCTTCAGAGAACAAATTATGTTTTTTTGATGAAATCCGAGAGTTTTTTGACTCTGCATAGTCAGCAATGCGTTCAAGGTAGTAAGGGGCATCGTTAAAATAGTCCATGTGACATCAGTAGTTCAACCAAATGTTAAGAAGCTACAAGAATACTTTTTTTGCACAAAAAAAAAAAAAAAACAGACTTTCCAATGCATTTAAACTGTGTTACTTTGAGAACATCTCCAAACTTTCTACTGCTGTTCCTCCTATCAGGGCCATAACTGGGGTTCGCAGGGCCCCGGTGCAGGTTGTACCAGTGGGCACTGTTTGAAATTATTTAATTTGTATGTTCGTTCTGTTATTTATTTGTATAGAAACAGAGTAATAAAATGTAGTGTAAAATTTCGGTGTAAAATAAAATATACAGACAAATGAAAACAGGCACGTGCACAGGTAGGGCTCAACCTGTGCAGAGCACATGCCCTTTTTGCCCTTACACTCCGAAGTGCCCTTTTTTTGGTGGTGTTTTTTAAAAATTTTTTATCAATGCTATTGGTCACCCTTTACATCTGTCTGTCTGTTTTAAAAATATTTAGCAAATGAAAGTTCTTAAAACGAGCTTGTGTAAATCTTATTCGATCCTCAAGCTGTCAGTAAGCTGATAACTCCGCCCCCTTTATATTCATTGAATCAACTGAAGTTCCACATCAGCCGCACTGTAGACAACAGCTGAGCTGAAAAAAGTTTTGCGAAGGGTAAATAAATATCTTGTTGTTTGAATAAGTACTACTAAACACTACGTCTATAAAGGCTCGTATTTTATTTATTTGATGTCTGACTGACTGACTGAGACATGTGGGGTGTCGCCTGAGAGAGGGGGCTAGCATTTGCCATCTAGTCATAGCCAATACATAGCCAACACTTAAATGGCCTGTGCATACAGTAGCATTTAATCTTTTATAAAATACGATTTTGGCCAAATGCATTTTACCACAGGAAAAACCGAGCGCTCCGTCTATAGAGCTCGGGCGTAGACGTCATGGAATGGTGCATTGTGGGTAACGGCGGCCATTTTAGAGGCATCGCAAAGCAGGTTTGTAATAAGATAATAGCCAGTATCCAGAAAAAGTTATAGAACGTGACAAAAAAAGTTGCCTATACCTATACGGACAAACTTAATAATGAAGCCAAACAACGCTACTTAAAAAAAAAAAAAGAGGTTGTAGGCGGAATCGATCCCTATGAACACATGAAAGTTTACCAAGCCTCAGTTTCCCTGATAATTTATCCTACCGGGTCTGTGGAGTGAGCGCTTACACCTCCGATCAATTTAAAAATGTCACTTTCACTTTTTAAAAAGTCACTGGAGGCTCACCTGCAGATCATAAATGGATCTGCAAATTAAACGTGGAGAAAACAATCTTTTTCACTAAGGAAATGTTAACATTAACCAAGCATCAGTGGTGACACACACACACACACACACACACACACACTTATCAGATTCTGCGAGCTATGAAGCTTGTCTATGTGGGTTTGTTACACTTCAGGAGTAATTACTCACCTATCATACTTGCAAAAATCCACTGTTTTCCTCCGGTAGTTCTGTAATCCGGTATAATATTGACGAACATTCACCTCAGACACAACCCACCATTCACCAAAACAAGACGCTTAACTTCCTATTTTGAAGTTCGTTCCAGTTTTTTATTTTTTTTTAAACAAGTTGTTCAAATTTGTTAAATACAGTCAGCACAAAAATATCAAAAAGCAAATTAAGTTCAGGATTGGGTCAAAAGAAAATGTTTAAACAAAAAATACAGACACTAAACTGACTCCCTTACTGGCCAAAAACTAGAGAAAACGTAATGTGTTTGTGTCTGTGAGAGAGAGAGAGAGACCATACACAACATGTCTCACCATAACTATGTATTATAATATTATCGAAGGTGATGGTTTCCCTCCGTACAGTGGCGACCCAAGCCATCTGACGCCTCTTGGTGATTTCAGACACCTTGTGTTTTTTTTCCAAGTAGGAATATGTTGAAAACTAATATGATTCACGAGGCGTTTGCCCTGTCGATCATGAAACCGATTACAGCAGTTCACAATACAGCAATACTGAACCATTTTCCAAAAAATAATCAAAATTAATGACCAAATGACCAACGTTACCTAATGCCTACTATACAGTACATCTACTTCTGTACCGCGATTCCCACAATGCATTGCGACGTGACGCAACGATCCCGACCTCTATATAGCAACAAAAACTAGTTTGTAACCTGTAGATTAAAGTGTAATGTGATGCCGGCAGCGGCAGGCACCGTCGCCGTTTTAATGACGGACAAAAAAAAATTCACATTTGCACACATTCGCTGGTCAAAAACTATATATTGATAAGTAATACAACAACATATAATTTGTTTTTACCATCAGAAAATCATAACATGTGCGCCCCCGCGCTGTTTCGTACTGGAACTTACACAAAGCGACGAGTGATCCTCGTCACCTAGATAACATTTATAAAATATATTTCTAAGATATTTCTTCTTTGATTTATGATTGCTGATACACTTAATTTATTAACATTTAAGCTAATCATGTTTTGGTATACTCTCCGTTTGTCCTCACATGTATAAAATGTAGTAAAACATGGTAGGCGGATACATGTTGGATATGTTATAGTTACGGTATGGCTATAGTTTCTTATAATCTGGAATTGAGTTGGACATAATTAAATTATATTTCAAAAAAGTTTGTCAAAAATACTTGACTCATTGCTCACCTTCCCCTCTTCTCAATGTCATTCATAATCATGTAAACCAAATAATACAAATTAGCTTATAAAACCAAACAGAATAGCTAAAAAAGAGAATATATATATATATTTTTTTTTTTTCTTTGCAAAGTTCATAAAAAAGTGCATAAAGTTCAATAAAAAAAGATTTTGGTTTCTGTTTGGTGTTATAAGCTAATTTGTATTATTTGTTTAACATGTTTATGTATGAGTCAAGTATTTTTTTTCGCTATAAATGCAATTTAAAAAAAGAGGGAGTACACAAGAGCTGTTGTAATTAGGTTTAAATAAGCCCTTAAAACCCTGTTTATCTATATTATCTAATTATCTAATATTATTATTATGGTTGTTATTAATCGTGAATAAATCTAAAGCTTTTGAGACTATTATTTTGTGTTAATGAATTTGTCATGAAGATGTGACCATTTCTTCCTGTTATGCAGGCTTACTAAATAATCTTGATATAAAAAAAGGGAGGGGGGTGCCCTTTTTCAGTTTCAGCACATGCCCCTCAAAAGGTCTGTGCACGGCCCTGAATGAAAATGTATTCAGATACCTTCAACATTTCTTACATTATCATAGTTTATTTGCTAAAGTTTAGAACATGGAAATAAAATAGAACAAGAACTCAAGAGTTAAACTGTGTCAGAACAAATTCATCTTAATAATGTCAGAAAGTTTTGATAAAAATGTGCTTAATGGATTACAATAAAACAAAACTTCAGACAACTGTTAGTATGACATTATTTGCACAGCTATTAACACTTTGTTAACCAATACCAAGCAATGTTTAACTTTGTTTAGTCTGTAGTTAATTAGCAATTAAAGAAAAAACACTTAAGCAAAACATGGTCAGGTCAAAGTGTCTGAATAATTTTGGGTCGTGAATTGTTTTCATCAATTTCACAATATGAATAATTGTTGGGTATAATATTTCACAGTTCTCTTTATTTTGCTGTACTCACTTACATAAATGAACTACAGGGCCCTGCACCAACTAATAATTTTCTTTTTTTAAATATATATATATATCTGGTGTCTGAATAATTTTCAGTTTGGCAGTTGATTAATTCTTGTTAAAACTACAAAGTAATTCAGTCAAGAGCAGTAAGTGATTTTCTGTCTTTCGTTTTCTTGGATTAACATTTTTGGCAAGCGAACGTTTTTGGCGTCAGCGCGGAAAGTGAGGAACTAACTGATCTTTGCTTCATTACATTACATTACATTATTTTTTGTGTCGCGAACGTTGATCTTCCTTCAAAACAGCCGGTAAAAGAGTCGCGCGATAACTTGCGTCATCACTATGACACGGCATTAGATCTGGCTTTTGTTCACACAGCGCTTGTCCTGGGATTGAACCCGGGAATGTTACTAGGTCCCCGACCCAGGTTCAATGCAGGAATCAGGAATGACGTGCAGTGTGAAAGGGGCTCTCTACACGTTGATTGACAGATGTCCAGTCAGCGATGAGTAGTCTATTCTCGCGCTTTCTCAAACTTTGCCTACCTCTTCCGGTTTGATTGATTTGTCATTGAGTTTTCAGACTTGTTATTATGTTTTCGGATTTGTTGTTGTGTTTTTGGATTTTTTCTTTTTTAGGATTTGCATTTGTAATTTGTTATTTTGTTTTCTGCTTTGTCGTTGTGCTTTCGGACTTATTTTGTTTTCTGATTTGTCGTTTTGTTTTCTGACTTGTTATTTTATTTTTTGATTTGTTGTTGTGTTTTCTGATTTATATAGTTTTTTTTAAGATTTGCATTTGTAATTTGTTATTTTGTTTTCAGAATCGTGATTTGTTTTGCACTTCTCAGCCACCGTATACTAGACTTTTTTCTTGTTTCCATCCTCTCACATTACTGCACAGCAGACATCTTACTGTCAGCACATTGACACTGAAATTGGTATTTCGATGATAACAAAAACAGACCTTAAAATAGAGCAAATTCCTACCCGCACAAACACCACCTCTCAATGCGTTCAGGCTCCTGTGCTAAATATTATCAATCTATTCCAAGGTCAACACATTAACAAATGGGAAATGTACAGCATAAGCAAGAAACAAGGCCAAACATACCATCCCTTCAAGGCAAGTAAGCTGATTTTGGGGACATTTTAAAAATTTCAAAATTGCTATGGTCTTACCAGGCAAGAACAGTGCCTATGGTAACTACTGGCTAAGTTTATGTTCGAACAGCATGTCAAACCTGACAATGATAGTATCATTAATTTTACCACCTCTAGCTCAAATCACACTAAAGAGCTAAATTTGGTTTTGTCTACCTTTAGCTAGAGCTCTAGCTTTAAGCTGATTGGCTCTTTAAACCTAAAGGCTTCTTTCATACAGCCACCATACTGATTGCTGTTGTTTTCTCAATTTCTCTACAATCTTCGCCCTCTTATATGCTCTCTGCATGATTCTGCTTTAATATGTATGGGAGGTGGAATATGGCAACACGGACAAATGTTGTTGGCCTGTACACAAGCTAAAAATGCCCCGCACAGGCTGCACAGCTGAAAGCCAAAAGCGCAGGCAGTGGAGCCCATCCAAAGACAGACCTGAGTGCTCACAGTGAATGACAATTCAGGTCATTGGAATCATGTGCCAAACTTTTCCAACAAAACAACGTTTTTTTGTTCTCTTCCTGAGTGTGGATGTTGTGTAAATATTACTCTCTGGGAGGTTTCTGTGTCCCTGCTTAAGTATAGGAATGAAACTCAAGCATAGTCTTGATCCATTCTTATTGTCTACGCCCATTTAACCAGAATACCCTCCAAATGACATGTATATATAAATACACAAGCACACACACATACTAATACAGGCGTCAGTGAAACAGTAGAGGCATGCTCCTATCTGGAGAGCAGCGATATTCTTCACCACAGCGCTGATAAAGCATTTCAAACTCAAATGAGCACACAATGAATTTCAGATAGCATTCACTGTCCAAGATATTATCTCAGGCTGCAATTCATTTCAGTGTTCAAACTGAAAGCTGACACAGGAGCAAACAACCGGTTGAAGATGGCAATGGCTCTTTGTAGCCTAGCATTTTAGAATATTGTATCAAGGTATGCATACAATTTGATTTTTACTCTTTGAATGGAGTTCTATTAAACTTTTCCTAGACGAGACATACTGTCTTTTCCGAGCATAAGCAATAACAAACCTCCTCCAAAACAGTACAACTGTACCAGAACTGTAGCGGAACCGGCACAAAATGAAACATCCTGAAATATGAATGTTTCCAGTGTCAGCGGTGTTTGAAATTCATAGCTGTTTGTGTTTCGTTTGAATTTCATTGCTGGGCGGCAGCCAGCAGGGCTGGGTGAATGTAGAGGGCTGAAGTGTGAAATGAAACACTGATTGATTGAGAGACCAGCAGACAGCTCGGGGAACAGGACAACTCCACTCAAGCAGAGGTCACTGGAAGATAGGGATGCAGAAAGGCAGACGAGGGCCATGCAGACAGGGTTAGGAAAGATCCTGGATTAATGTCACATTCAGACCACAGATCAGTTTGTATAGCACAAAAAATGCCCTGATTATTCAAAGCACCAGAACTCTGCGAATAAAATGTCATTTAAACCACTTCAGATATGTTCATGGGAAAAGTGTGGTGTCACTAGTTGCTTTAAGATGGACACTTTTTGCTTCCATCGGAATTTATTCTGATTGACGAATCTGAACATAGTGTTTACATGAAAGTTAAATAAAGTGATCGGGTTGATATACATGTTTATATGTCACAAGCTTCTGATCAGATTTACTCTTTTAACATGTGCACACTGCATGAATATACAGAGTTTCCCGCTTTTGTTGCATTCTGTTTAAAAAGCACACATGATATTTATCGACTTCGGGTCCTAATTAGGCGACGACCAGCACATGAACTGTTGTGCAGTGCTGCTTACTTTAAAAAAAAAAGTGGTAAAAGTGCCCCTTCCCGCACCCAAAACCGTTTTTTTGTTGATGAAAGTCTAAAACAAGGACTCAAACTACCCCTTACAATCCGATTAAAATTTTATTCACATCTGGACAATTCCATCTGATCGATGTGTTTACATGTGACTTTTTTATTCTGATTGTGCTTCTAGTCCTATTATGATCAGATTAGTAGGGTCCATGTAAACGCAGCCACTGTGGCTTTTTTTGTTTCACTTACCAGGTTCCTGTCGTTTGCCAATTCTCAAACTGCTCTCTGCATTTCCACCACAGAAAAGGCGGTTCCAAGTTAGAAAAAAAATCAGTTCCACTTCAGCCCTAAAAGCTTGCTGGCCTGGAACCACGAAATGGTGCACAGAAATGCCTATTGAGAAATGTCAAATATGATAAACTGTTCAGGAGAGAAAAATAGTCAAGAAAATCAAAAAAATCTCCCTCTGACAAGTATAAAAAAGAACACCGGTAGTTTATGCGTGTCTACTTTAGTCTCTCTCAAACAATGACAGAAGGGAGTACCAGCAGATACTGGCATGATCACAACCAAAGATGCCAGATTTCCATGCATGTTCTAGGGGGGAATGTGCCAGCCGAGTAACTGCCATTGAAAAGTATCAGAATGCCAACAGATAGCTTTCTCTAGGTACTACAGACTTGTACCAAGCCAGAACCAACAAGAAAGGTAATCCAGGAACACGTCCTACTTGGCAAAATCATTGCAACAAAAGAGCGCCAAAAGGTCACAACACATCCACACTTCGCCTAATTTTTTGAGACTGGAAGAAAAGCAGAGAATTATAGCCAGAGTAGCAGTGGAGCATACAAACAAGGTCTTTCATTTCAGGTGCTCTCTTTGGCAGCTTGAACGACCCGGCTTCTAGTCTGCCTTGAGGACTTAGGTTCAAAGTGTGGAGCGTGCTGTGAGGCAGCACAAGCTAGACAATTCCCATTACCCACGTCTTGCTCTCTGCCCAGCCATCTCGAGTCGACGCTCCACGAATACAAATAGCCAAGGCTGTGGCTTATCCCCTTCTGAATGAATGCGGACGTGATGGCCACTGTCTCACTGTTGCAAAGAGATAGAAAAGGGCCTTTGTTTTTATGTGTGGTTAAGCAGAAAAATAAGAGCTAAGTGACTGATGGAAAGATGGACACTGTTTTCTTCCATCCATCATGTTGATTACTCTCGCATTTGTCTGAGTGCCTGTCGCTCTGACGTCTCACAGGTTGTGGTGGCGGCAGAGCTGTTCCCAATGCAATGGCATTGTAATAGCCCACAGCAAAGACGCAACAATTAACCTTTTTATTACACGCCTGTCAGCCACAGCAGACGGTTCATGGTCTCTAAGAAAATAAAATATGGGAGTGCAAGCGAAGAAAGGTGACTTTTTATAAGCTCTCCTGAAAACAAAACACCACAGGCATTGTTTGTGCTGGCAATACAAATAAATCTGCTCTTTTTTCAAGGTATTAAAATTAACATTTTAAAGAAAAGAAAAATGCATGATCAGTAATATACAGCACAACTAGTGCATTACTGCAGACATATTTCATGTTTGTCCTTACAAACACATACAATGCAAGCATCCAACATTTGCTTCATAGACATCCATTGCCAGTGCATGCACGTATACAACTGTTGAAGATGGTGATACTGCTGTATATGATTTATTGATGATCTTCCCCTCTTTGACTCCCAGGGAAAGAGGGTCGAGGGCCAAACTGTGTAGCAAACCTGCACATACAGTACAGAAATTTAATGGCCCAGGGTTTTCTATTTCAAGCTCAAGCTTAAATGGAATTCTGTGTCATTTTTTTTATTTAAATGTCAGCAGATTTCACTTAAAATTTCTTAAAATTTCTAGTTAGATATTTGTAATACAAGTCATGTGCGTATTGTACAATTAAATTATTCAATTTATCAACATGTTAGTAAGGCAAAGTTTAAAGGGATACTCCACCCCAAAATGAAAACTTTGTTTTTATTAAATCTTGTTATATTTTGTTATTATTCAAAAACATTAGGCTTGTTACTGTCCCATAGACTGCCAAGTAAAATACACTGTCAAGGTCCAGAAAAGTATGAAAAACATTGTTAGAATAGTCCATCTGCGATCAGTGGTTCAACCGTTACGTTATACTTATAGAATGCTTTAGTATAAGTATTTTGTCTCCTCTGTGTCAATCCACATCAGTGTAGTGATATTTTGGAGAAAATTAGCTGAACGCAGGCAGCTTATGCTCTTCTGTGTAAGCCGCGCCATGAGGATACATTTTTTACATATATTTAAGCTTTGATTTGAAAGAAAACAGCTCATCCATCCTAATGTTACGGTTGAACCACTGAAAGCAGATGGACTTTTCTGACAATGTCTTTAATACTTTTCTGGACCTTGACAGTGTATTTTACTTGGCGGTCAATAGGACAGTCACAAGCCTCCCGGTTTTCATCCAAAATAACTTGAATTGTGTTCCAAAGATGAACAAAGCTTTTATGGGTTTAGAACAACATGGGGGTTAGTGATTAATGAAACAATTTTCATTTTGAGGTGGAGTATCCCTTTAAACAATGAGCACAGGGTTACGAATGTGTATAGCATAGCTTAGATAAATTGTTCTAGAATAAATTTGTTGATAAATGTTTAACTTTATATACATACATATATATATATATATATATATATACACATATATATATATATATATATATATATATAATGTAGTTATAGTTATAGTTATACTTAATGCTCCATTGTCTCTCCTATAAAAATATTAAGTTATACTAAAACATACAAGTAAATCTATCCATTACTGCCCAATCACTTTTGCAATGTAAGTACAATGAAACATTTGAAACACTATTTAAGCTGTGCGCACTGTCAGAAAACCACACACTTTGGTCCAATCTGTTGCAGCTGAGAATACCTCAATAAAAAGGACCAATGAAACTTTCCAGCCTGCACTGAGGGAGTTTTCGAGACATAATGAGCTTGTTCACTCAAAAAACCTGACTTCCATGGGGGAAAGACTCTTGAGCTACCTCAAAAAAGCATTTGCCTCTGACTTTGGAGCAAAATTCTTTCAGAGAGATTTTAGTGTGGTTACACAGTCAACTCTGCAAGACTGTAAGAGCTTGATGTAACTTAATTGCATTCCTTTTTCCCTCCAACAGCAAATTGAATTTTCAGGGTAGGACCCAACTCAAACACCTCATAATCCCAGCTGCTTGCCTCCTGCAAATGAAACAAGGTCACTTTCATTTCGACTCAAAGGGCCCAATATAGCAGCAGCTGTACTGCCAAACATACCTGCTCTCACACATTTACAACAATGGTGCTGCATCAGCATACACCCTGTCTGACTTATTGAACTCCTCTGCAGGCAATAACGCTGAAAGATGAAGACAGGACAGACAAACAGACCTCGTTGTCATTCTGTCAAACATTGCTTGAAGCAAAACCAGTTAAGAACCACTGCCCACCATGGGTCAATATGTGATGCATATATTACATGTTTGTTTGAAAACGCTGCATAGATGTGAATCATACCAGATGTGGCTTACCTGCAACACTGAGTCTAGCTGTACGACTTATGATGGTACCCAGGTTGTCTATAGTGGCCACGCACTGGTAAACCCCCTCATCAGGTTTATTGTGTTTCGAGTGGACCACTGAGCTGATGAGCAGAGAACCCTCGGCCAAGACCTGCCTGCGATCGTCCGAGGCCAGGCTGAGGAAAGAGCCATCTTTCTTCCATTCGATCTTGGCAGGAGACTCGCTGTGGACTGAGCAGTTGAGCAGCGTCGGCGCTCCTCGCACTGCCAGCGTATCCGACGGCTCCGTGGAGAACCAGAATGGGCTGAAGTTCCTCACTGCTGATCCTACGAAGAAAGAGGATAATCAGCCCTGGATTTCTAATCACAACACAATACGATGAACTGAAATTAGGTTGAACTTTGGGTTGAGGGATTTAATGACAGAAGGTAATTGCATCATTGCAATAAAATTCTAATTACATTTGTGTGAATGAACACAGGCTGTGGCTTTTGGTTCCAAATATTTCATAAAATACAACATTTGTTCATCTTAATATTTCATTTATTATCGCATTTGAGAGCGAAACACATCCATTCAAATGTCCAAACTTTATCACTAGAGTCCAAAAATGACCAAACATTGTAGTAGAGAATGGATAACACTTCCCAAATGCATTATACATCATTTTAATTACAAACAGAGCCCTTGGACATCAGGACATTCATTTGAATATCTTGTTATGTTGCTCTCTCAAAAAGAAACAAGGGTCAGAACTGACAAGTCTAATGAAAACAAGTCAAACTAAGCGCAATTACTTTGCATTTGTCCTCATAAATTATTCAAATATTGGCCCGGAGAGTCATCAGGACTTTGTGTGGATAAATAACTTGAATCATCTGTACTTCTTGGATGGGAAAGGCATAATGAGCTTTTTAAGGCTTTTTTAAATACTGCACTAAGTGATGAGGCGAATGCTAAATATAGCTGGAAGCAGACTGGTTTACGGCGAGTCTACAAAGAGGCGACATGACTGGGGCCAGCACAAGACCCAAAAGTCATCATTCTGCCATTTTAACTCAAGGGTTAATGTCTGGGATCACTGCTAATAAGTCACCCTTCTCCCCTATTTATCTCAAAACTGAAGCTTTGTTGGAATCACATACTGCCATTAAGTGTATGTACTGCATTTTTTTAAACCAATTTATTTGATACTGCAAGTAAATACTACAGCTGCAGCACTGATTTCGGAGAACTTTCAGGAAGGTCAGTCTCTTTCTAAGAATGCTGCAAAAAATCTTAGTTTTTTACATTGACACTTCATCATCAAAAACAAATCCAAATTTTAGAATTTTGAAAAGGAACTACACTTTACTTTGACACATAAATGAATTACCAAATGAGAAGGATATTTGAGAGGTGGGTCCAGTGGTGCCACCCAAATCCACTTTTCAATTCAGCTACTTGAAAATTACAAGCAGGTGTTTTGGAGCATGGTTGGAATTAAAGTTTGCTGGAAGACAGTCCTCCAGGAGGAGGGTTGGCAACCCCTGATGAAGTGTCTAGTATGTAGAATGGTTCCAAGACATGTCATTCTTAATGCAGCTCAACTATTCCCTAACTCACTCCTTAAAATGGGTACTTTTGAGGAACCAAGGCAATTGCGTCTCATAAGGCTGTTTGAAACAACTGTTTGGAATGACCTTCGGTAACGACCATTTGGAAGTAAACTGTGAGGTAATTATGTTGGTTACTTTCACTTGGAGCGACCCTTCATGTGGCGACCCCTTCAAGGGCACAAAAATGTTGATCGGAATTTGCCCTACAGTGTCTCTTTAAGGACACCTACTGTCATGAAGAAGAATCAATTTCAAAAAAGAGAATCTTGCTGAGCAAGTGAAAGTTAGTTGAATGGTTTACATGTTTGTTGCCGCCTACCTGAATAAACAATTTATGATGTTATGCCGTATCGAAAACGGTTTCTGTGTCCAAGCCTCTACTCACTTTCAACAGCCATTACATCTCAACAGCCATATAGGAATATTATTTTTATAGCACACCTTAAAGTAAACAGCATTCCCTGGGCTCGCTATCAAGGACACCAATATTTTAATGACACAGAAAGGATGAATCACTGTCTGGGAAAACTGATATTTCAGTATGGAGATAAAAGTTAGGTTTCTGATTGTTTGCCAATAGCTACTACAACACAATGTGAGTGTATAATTACAATGTTTGTTGTTGGCTTTTGGAACCTGATAGAGCATTTGGACACAGAAAGCAAAGACATGCAATTTCAGACTTAACAACTGAATAACTTATCTAGTTTAATGGTGCATTTGAAAGTAACACTACTGTTGAACATTCATAAGCATTAATGCTGTGTTTGTCTAGCCTATACATGGATTAGCCATTAGCTACCACAAATGGCCTCACATAGTGGAGGCATATTTCCTATCCCACATGGTTTTTTAAAGTCTCCTGTAATGGAGTTTGGGGGTGTTGGTCAGATAGGAAGTATGGGGGTCTGTGGGTAGTAATTGTGGTCAACCCTCCGTCCACTAAAAGAGGCCTCCTGGAACCAAACACTTATGTTTATGTGCTGACTCGCATTTGGACTTCTATAGAAACAGCACAGAGAGCTTTACAACAGCTGCTTTTCTTGGCTGAACTGCTATGTTAGATAATTGCGTTCTGGCAAATGTTGAGCTTTCCTCAAATAGTTTCCTTAAGACTGATGCGAGGCAACAATTGTTCCAGCATAAACACATCTGGATTAGATTAATTCCTGTAAAATAGATGCACTTTCTTTTCATAAACATCATATGTACTTCATAGTCAAGAGGTAAACGTTACATAGCTTTCAACAAAGACTTTCGATAAAGAAACTGTGTTTATAACAGACACCAATAAACTCTGGGCTCTAAATGTCTGAAACCACTGATAGGTCTAAAAACTTGAGTGAGAAATTTAATTTGAATATTTAAATGAATTTCAGGTACAATACGTCCCCCTTCTAATGATATCAGCACTTAAGATGATTTAAACTCTAGAAATGTCTGGTGTGCGCCAATGGAAGGAAATCAGGCCTAACAGATTACAGGTATCTGTAGTTTTATTATGCACACAATATATCAGCAATCATATCAATTTTGTTTCAAGTTTTTCAAAATCAGGAAAAAACAGATGTTTTATGTAGTCCAGAATGTTTGGGCTCTACTCTTGTGCTTAAGTACCATAGTATTACCATCCAGTACTATCACTATACAATGCTGCCACCATAGTACTCTTTAGTGTATAGTATCTATTAGTATCTAAACCACTGGGCTATTTGAGCAGTGAAATATACTGTATCTGTAGCATAAGGATGCACAATATATCAGAGATCATACTGGCGTTGGTTTAAATGGTTCGGAATCCTAAAACTTAGGATTTCAGGATTTTACATAATAAACTCCTCATCTTTTTAGATTTAAATGAGAAAAAAGCCCAGATTGGTCTCAGGTGTTTGGACCACACTATATACTGTATTAAAGTATTTCCATCCAGTACAGTCACTATATCATGTTACCACCATAGTACGTTTAATAGGAAACAGAAGAACGCATAGGTAAATACATATTTATCAAGGGAGATCTCAGTGTTTTCTACAGATGGAGAGGTCTGTGAAGGGAATTCCACCCTGCAACAGAGCATCAGAAGATCAGCATACTTAATCATTAGCATGTTAGCGGCTGTTTGGATCGTGCACAGAGGTGTACGATTCAGCTCGTCCAGCTACCACTTCACCATCAACTACAACTGATGACCATCTGCTGCTGCTCAGACCTGCATCCCAGAGTCCCACAGTAAAGCTGATACTGACGCCACATTCATGGTCTCCTCATTAAGCTTTTAGAGCTCTGCTACACATCTATGAGTCATAGCAGGGACAAAAAACTACTTCAACATACAAATAATCTATGCTCAGTTTCTTATGATTGTCTTTCCTCTATACTTTATAATGTTTTGATTGGAGCATGTAATTCACAGTTAAACAGAACATTATCAGATTTATAATATGGTTAGCAATAGTATTCATAAATTATTTGTATCACTCAGAAATTGTTTATCGGGCCTTTCAGACCGCTTTAGTTCAAGAACTAAATGTACAGTACTAAAGTACTGGGATGATTTTGCACGAACTATTTCCCAGTACCATTTAAAGGTTTGCATTCGCACGAACAGTGTGTATTAGGAAGTGATGTAAGCTGGTAAACAGCGACATCATTTGTGCGTGGCATTCAACAACGAAAACAAAGAACAACAATGTCAACAACAGGAGGATGGAGGACGCTGTGATCGAAGATGTGTTTTTGTTGTGTCTCGCGGGCTTCACTATAATGGACATGGAATGTCGACGTATACGTAAAGCGATTGAATGAACGGAAAGGAGGAGTAAGAATCTCCAACGACAACTGGCAGTGCTACATTTGCTACAAGTGCCTGCACTTCAGCATCAATATATTTATCGCTGTTCATCATACTTGTGAAATAAGTGACAAAATGTTTACAGTATGTTTAAACAGCATTTTAAATCATGGCGAGTTTTCGAATGCGTCTGGCTAATCAATGTATACTTATGTCGTGGCTATTACTAGTTTGTACTGTTTAGACCCTGCTCTGGAATAGGAGCTAATTTGGTTCTCGAAAAAGGTAGTCTGGCACTAAAATCACACCCAGTTCTGGCAGTGCGAAAATGCCCAAAAGTGGGTAGTTCCACAGTTAGTTCTGGTACTGTGAAAAGGTTCCCATGGTGCGAAAGGCCCTTATTTCAGTGTATCCTATACTAGTCCAGTTTATCTGAATTTGGTAGTACTACAGGGAATTTCCCCAAACATGCAAATATCAGTGGCTCTTGTAATGAGCTTCTCGTTAAGTTTACAAATATTTATTCTCAGGATTTAAAACTGGCACCATATTTATCATTAAATGGGCACAAAACACAGAGGACAATGCGCAACATTGACCAATTACACAATCTCTTTAGAGTCACTTGAAATTCAGATTAGATACGAGGACTCTGTGGCTGTGAATGATTTTAAATACTAAGCGGGTTAGAAGAATATTGGATTTTCACAGGAATATATTGTCATAGAAATTATGAAAAATGAAAAAGAGTACAACCTTGACCATCCCTGCTGAGGGATAAGGAATATTTCTAAAATAGGGCCCACTCATTTGACCACCTCAATGATTTTGAACTTGTCAGGCCCAGAAAGTATATGGCACATCAATAAAATCTTCTCATGCCAACAGAAAATTGATTTAAATAGATTAATAACACATTCCTACAATGGTTTTTGTCTAAAATACATATTTGTATGATCATATGCTTTTGTTATTGACTTAATGGAGGGATCTTTGGTGTCAGGAAGCAAGCAGAAGTCTAATCTATTTTACTTTTCACAGCTCAGGAATTGACTTCAAAATGTGTTCTGCAGCCCACAGTGCAGGCAACCAAGAGAAAATGAGGTTGTCTGTTTGATAAGTATGAGCTGTTACTCCTGTCCCTAGTCCTGTGAAATCCATTTTATCCCACATTCAAAGAGCACTTCAGAGCCACAGCTCCAGTCAGTAGAAATTTCTGAAGCCGGGCAGATATGGAAGAAAAAAAGGTTTGTCTCGTGTGTCATCCAAAGACTTTCACCTCTATAAAGTGTCTGACAGACTGTAGAGGGCAGATGGGTAAGATGCCTATACGGAGTTCTTTATGATCAGCTGCGATTTTAATATTTTTGGTAGAGATATCAGCTCAGGAAAGCCAACGTGTAATTTCCTGGGGTGAAAAACTAAAAATACATATATGAATTTAAATTGACTACATATCACCAATGATCAGGCGACTTTACATTACACAATATGGCTACACATCTCAAAATGTGACTATAGCTTGCTTAATACTTAATAGAGAATATTTTAGAAGTTATCAATTCTCTTCTTTTATGAGAAATGTTTTCTATGAGTGAAATATCCACACAGGGACACATAGAGTTTTTCAGAAACAAAGACCTCCTGTACCTGGTTTCTTCACAACAGGAAGCCACATGGTCTCTGTTGGCTCTGACACAAAGACCAAGCTGTGCCAATCAGGTACTGTACACAAGCTTCATTTTCAACAGCAGAGCGACGAAAGACCACTTTCCCTCCAGATCACCTCTTAATGAGGCTCAAGTCATTTCCAGGAAACATTATGGGGAATTGCACATAAACATATAATCAAAACAAAACCTCAGAATAAAAGAGCTCACATTGAAGTAACACAAAGCGGTCTCTGAGACTGAAATAAAATGGGTAATTTTATTACACCACATAGAAAGAAGATTAATAAGTTAAAATATCAGCTTCATTATTAATCAGTGGGATCACATCTGGGAATTATATTTGAGGATGCCTTTCGCCAGAACTTCTGTTTTTAGTTTATTCACAGTAACGAAAATGCCCTGCGGCTTTGCATTATTGAGTAGAAGGGGCTTCTGAGCTGTTTGACCAACAGCTAAATAAATAGACTTAGAGCAAAAACCACTTGCACTTTGGAAAATAGCCAGTCACAGGTACAGATTTTATTTCCAAGACATCAAGCAGCTTCCTCGACCCTCCTAGACTCTATCCCAGCTCTTTGTCATTCCTTTCCAGGCTCATTAGTCTGACTGGAAAGCTTCTTTTCTTTCATGTCTGTCCACCTCCAGTGTGTCTGCTTCTCTCTCGGCTTGCCTTTATCTTCCAGTATCATTTCTTCCCCATCTGTCACTGCTGAACACAGTGAGGAGTGTCGGAGAACTGACTCTAGGATGAGCTGGTTCGGACTTCCCTGTGGAGATCTCGCATCTTAAATTCGCCTAATAAATTGTTCTCTCTGCATACGCTTTATGATCCCATGCTGAAAGCTAAAACTGAACATCATTCTAATATACACACATAAAAAAAAAAAAAAGATTTTGCCCTTCTAATAGGCATTATCATTTTATAGTAGTATTTGTCCTTTAGGAGCAACTGGATGATTATCATAAAACCAGTTAGCAGATCATACTTAACTCCAAAAAGTGAAAGAAAAAAAGAAAATATATTTCGAACATAATTAATTATTAAATTACAGCAGAAAAGAGTGTTATTTCTGTATTATAAAAAAAAACATTGAAAATAAAACCTATATAATAGTAGCATTTACTGAATTTTGATTCATGCTGATTCAAGGAAAACAATTATTACAGTATTGCTTTTACAATAATTTGCATAAGTATTGAGAATCATCAATGAGAATAATTTAATAATTAATTAAATAACATTAAAAACTAGATAATTCTTACATAACTTATATGTAAGAATTTGGAAGAAATGTGAATTTTTTTCTTTTGAAAAAGTGACTTTATAGATGATATAAATTTAACCCAATTATATTTAATATTGACTGAAGTGTTACTCTCTGGTACAGAGTTGGCTTGTATCAAGTATCGTTTTGGGGATATTGACCCATTTAAACGAGTCATGTTTTATAGTTTGGCTTTAGAGGTCTATTTAAATGCTGACCTCCTCTCAAATCTTGGAAGGATAGACTGCAGTGATAATAGTGGGGTGGGAAGATGAGCCATTTTTAAAGGTCACTGTCACTACAGAATAAAGGACTGAACAGTATGACAGTGTCCTTTATTGTCTTCAGCACTCACTTCCTTTTTTGTGTTTAACAGATGCCCACTTCATCTTTCACAGCGGCTACTAGGAACAAAGGCTTCTCTCCCACTCGGGACCCCTGGCCAGCGGTAGCCCCTCACCCCACGGTCTGGATGTTCCGATAGTGTCTTTGCCCTCTCAACAAGGGTCCAAGGTATAACGGCTGTACAAAATGATTGGAAAGCTTCCATGTCGGCTTTATTAGTTTGGCACATACTCAGCTGGCAGAACAGAGGCGAAAGGATACAATGTTCGCAACTCAAAACACCTCAAGCTACCCTTCATTCTCCTGCCAGGGAGCATTTCCAAGGTTTAAAAAATCCTTAGCACAAGCTAAAGCCAATTCTGTCCCTGACGTAGCTACCATATTTAGCATAATTAAAGGATATTTAGCGGAATTAATTTTGACTCTGATAGTCTTGCTAAAATCCAACACCTTTCTTTTGCTGCTGTATATACTATATTAAGCTTCTTACAACAATTCCTTTTTTATATTCCTTAATACATACATACATTCTGCCATCATTAACTCCTACCCATCTTATTTATATCTTATTTATAAATATCATACAGGTTTAAAATGACAGGACAGCAAGCAAATTATTTTTGGGGGGGATGAATTGTTGCTTTCAGGTGAAAGCATAGTTTACCAAAAAAATGTAATTCTGCCATCATTTACTTTCAGGTCGTTCCCAAAACCTTTGTGATTTTCTTTCTTTTGTGGAATACAAAAGGAGCTATTCCTTTAGTGTCTGAAAACTTGAGACGTATCGTACTCAGTGTAGAGAATACTATATTATATAGAGAATTATATATTAGATAAGGCATCCAAATAATGGATGCTGTCTCCTGCCTGCATAGGCAGAACTGTAACCTAAATGAAGCATCACAAGTGGCTGACTTTAAAACACTCTACAAAGGCAACTATAGTGCTTTTCAATAGTGCAACTGTGCAGAAATGGTGCTCTACACATGAGATGCTCAGGAGACTCAATTTAGGCCCCGTCCCAAATGGCACCCCCTCCGACTCTACAATTTGCCACATAGACTGTTGGGTAATAGTCCACTGTGGAGTTCACACTAGTGGATCATAAATCATAAAATGACAATTGGAATACCCTACAACCATATGGACTTAGGGATGTGCCACAAAACTGAAATTTTTTATCAAGTACACGAATAGATCCTTACAATTGATTCCAACAGGCTGACGTTAGCATGATGGTAAGCTATCAACACTCTCTAATAAGCACATACATCTATAGCACACACAGATATTGAGTACAAGTCCAATTTTAATTTAGTTTTGTAGATACATCATAGTAATGAACTAAATGTCTTTAGAGCAGTGCTTTTCAATGTTTTTTTTACTCAAAGGTCCTCCTTTATTATTTAATTATCCTTTATTATTTATTATTATTTAACCTAATATTCAACTGCCACAATAATTCTAAGAAGATTTTCCTTTTATAATGAAAACTTTCTTTTTTAACATTCTGAACATCAAAAACATCCAGCTGTTTTTAATTAATTAATTATTATTAATGAGAATTTTTTGGTTATGAAAATTTTAAGGGGGCATTCTTTTTGAATGTTCTAATTCGTCTAACTAACTATTAGTCTAACTAAAAGGTTTGAGAAATAAAATTATTAAAAAATATTAAAGACCAGAAAACTGAATTAATGTTTTATTAACAATACTGGAAGATAATTTGTTTATATCTTCAACACTGTAATTATGACAATACTTCTTGTTTTCATTTTGTGTTGTTGTTAACATGTTTTTTTATTAACATATATTTTAATAATACAATAAAATTATTTTATGATTCAGAGGATTCAGTATTGTGATTTAATGTTCTTTAAAAAAAAAAAAAAACAGATATAGAGTAGAAACAAAAGTGTACTGTAGATTTTATTTAATTTTTTAGCAATTTAATTAAAGCTCATTTATAAGTCCTACAGTATCTCCCTTGGAAGTTTTCTGGAGAACTCCCAGTGTGCCCTGTATGTGAACCGCTGCTTTAGAGTCCACATTTCTCTTATCTTCCACCATATTGGATTTTACTTTATTTTATTTATTTATTTTTCACCACTGAAGGATTTACTGGATTGACAGGATTTTTATTTGGACTAAAACTAACTCCTAGAAAGCAACAATATTGCTGCCTGCCTTCAGTTGGGAGAGCATCTGTGATGCCTAGAACGCTACCTAGGTAAGCAGCTCACTAGGTTAAAAACAGGTTAAATCCAAGATGATACATTTTCAAGTAACGTATTGGTGATGGATTCTTCAAGCTGGTTTCCTACTGCAGTTAGCGATCTATAATGTATCAGAAAGTAGGACCGTATGCCAGTCGCATGCAGATGGAAGCCCCATGAAGGTGCAGCTAAACAGTGCTGCTCATATGGGGGAAGGGCAGGGAAGTCCATGTGAAGCAGAAATGCCTTCCAGCAGCAAATGAATGAAAATAAGATGATATGAATCTGATATTGGGAGTCGGCGAGCTGTCTCTAACAGATATCAAATCCCCAGAGCACACAGGTAATTTCCCAGCTGCAGAAAAGCCTCGCTGCATGCACACCTCTCACCTCAGTTGGACATAGTAATTAACCACACTGATTGGAACTCGATCTCCCTCAATCATCAAAGCCGGCCAGCTCACTCTTGAATCAGGCAGTACAGAGACAAGGACACAGTCAAAGAGCACACGAAAAGAAACCTTTCATTCTCCACCAGGTGCTACAGCAAATGAGACAAAGCAGATTGTGACAACTACGCACTGCTGCCTTAAACATACTGTCAAAAAACTGCAAGAAAGGAACGCTGTGACAAGTAGGATGTGCTCATTGTAGCTAATATGATTGCTCACTTTTAGAGACGCCGAGTGAATGTGTTAAATACACAGGCTCCCGTGTAATTATATCAGTTTAAATTCACAGGGGTCCATTATGTGACACTTCACTACATTAAGACCGCACACCATAAATATGACACACCAGGAAAGACAAACTCTATCAATAAATGATGGGACTGCTTGAGGCAGGACCACCAGACACTGGAAGGGGGGTTAATAGGGAGTGCAGTGACCTGATGATGGGCTGTCTGAGTCCTCACGCGGACCACTCCCACATCTGCCTTTGAGAAGTCTTATTCTCACTACAGGGATCATATCGCATTAAGCCGAAAGTATTCTTCCCTTGTGTCGCAAATAGTCCAGTAATGACTGCTAAAATTTGTATTAAGTAATATTTTAAAATATATTAAAATAGAAAAGTTATTTTCAATTGTAGTATTATTTCATAATAATATCCAGCACGTTATTAGGAAAGGCGATTTGCAAAGATTGATAGAAGAACCTTAAACTCACTTCTTCTGTAAGTGAAGCTGGATCACAAATGATTAGTGCGGACATAGATGCATTTAGGTAGATTGGGGGGGGTGGGGGGCACATTCCCTTCAAAAACAAAAGTAATACACTGAGTCTTCGGTGGCTCATACGTCGGGAGTAAATGATGACTGCTATGTTCATTTTTACATCAACAAAAAAACACCTCAATCGCTTACAGGGCATTCTTGTCTACACCTGCTCCATCATTGAAACAATGGTGGACTGGTGACTCACTCAGAGTGGGTCTAAGGTAAAACGCCATGGTCAATCAACAATTGTGGGAGGGGCCTGGGTCTGTGACATCACACAGCCAAGAAGCAGAGAACAACTTAATTTGAAAAAGGGGATATTATTTATAGGGATTAAAAAAAGGCAGGGGTATGTGTACAAACACTGCCAAAACACATTTATGTTCAAACAACATGTAAAAATGAATTTTGCTTCCAATGGCCCCTTTAATACAAATGTTTTTTTGTTTTTTTGGCACCATCATGTTCTGTGTTTTCTTGTAGCCTGATTTTGTGTCCACGCTGAATTGCACACAGGCAACAAACAGCATGTTTGCAACCGATTAAAAACACAATTTATGAAAGTTCACTATGAGTATATTTACATGACAACAATGTCCTAAAAACAGAAATGTTTTCCCATTGCATTTCATGTACCGACAACAACATTTAAAAAACAATCGCCATTCACACAGATTTTCAAGAACTACAAATGCTGTATTATGCATGCCAGGCCAGTAGTTGGCGATGTCACTTTGTTAAAGATGCACTATGCACCTGGGCACATACCTGGAGGCTGAACACATAATATGCATGAGCAAGACATTACCGTTTTCAAACATTTGTGTTTTTGAAGTTTACACAGAAATTATAAAGGTTTTATTTTCAAAAACTTACATTTTGAAAACCAATTTTAGAAGTTTGTGTATTCAAGTCCCAAAAGACTGTTGTGTAAATGCAGCCAAAACTCATAAAAAGCTTTTTTGTTTTTTTGTTGAAAATATTGCACACATGCCGAACACATCCATCTGCGCCCATTGTCAATGAAGCACACTTTAAATGGCTTGCACGCTCAACTGTGCGTATGAAGGGGTGGAATGTGGAATATGAAGTATACTTTGGACTTTTAGGAACACTTCTGCATTGGGGTGAACTCTACCGACTCTGCTTAAATGTGATCTCTACCTTAAAACAGGTATATTTTCTTAATGGTGCTGTGTGCAATTTTGGTAATCCCAATGCAAACTCCACCATTGTTGGAAAGAATGTTGTTTTGTTGGACCCCTACAAACACAAATGAACCACAAAGAAAGCAATTTTGTGGGAAGCACTGTTTTGAAAGCACCACAAAAGACATTTCGGGGAAATCAACCTACTTATTTTTTTCCACAGTAATTTTGATGTTAAAAACAAACTTTAAAAACACTGCTCATTCCAACATGTCTGCTTCCAACTCAACCAAATAGTGTACGTTTTGATGGGTCTATTTGAAGTAAAATGTTTAGAATCAAACCAGTCATCTGTTATACTATACTAAATACTAGATCCAAAATCAGAAGGCTTTCCAAAATTCTGATATTTTAAAATGAACTGTTGGGATTATTTTACAGATGCCAAAAGTGAAAGGTTGGGTTTAAACAGATAAGCCTGGTTTAGTCACCAGCTTCGGTAATGATAGCTTTTTAGCTAAATGTACTGTTTGAAGCAGTGTTTCTTAACAAACATAATCAAACTCACAAAGAGCCAACAGTATGACTTAAAATTATTTAATTACATTACAAATGCAATTAATTAATTCTAATATAATTAAAATGTCAAATAAAAAATAAAAAACAGAATTTTGAATCTTTTGTAATCATGAAATTAATTATAGTTAATTATTTTCCTATATCAACACACAAAAAAGATTGAAAACACATAAATCATAAATACATCAGAAGTACCAGAGGAAATTTTATAATATTCAGATATTTTGTTGGACATAGGGGACTTTTAAGTCGAACAGGTTGAGAACCACTGAGTTAGAAAGCCTAGCGATTAACACATTTCAAATCGCGATTACAATTATGGATGCCACAATTACGTAATCATTCAAAGTGGCAATAAGTCCACTAATGTTATTCTGCATGCTTAAGATGCATTTTTTTTCTTCTACATGTTATCTTAAGGGTTTTTCCATTATTTTAGTTTTAGTATAACACTATAATTCCTTCATATTTTAAATTTTTTTTATAATTTAAAGAAGAAACCAATCAGATGTACAGTTGAAATTACTGGTACTGTACCCAGTGAAAAAAACAAACAAAAGTGAAGCATACCGAACCATACCATGCTGTACCATGTAGTGGAAAAGTGGCATTAGAGTGTTTTCAGCTTGTTCATTTTCATAGAAAAATACGGCATGCAGTTGCATCAAACAATGGTATAAACATAATTCAATGTAAAATATGATAATCGTAATTAATAATCGCAATTACAATTTCAAGGGAATAAATAAACAATAATGATTTTTGTCATAATCGTCCAGCCCTAGTTAGGGGCTAGTTTTTTATTTTATTGTTATTATTTTTAATTCTATAATTTTATAATATAAATGATAAGGAAATCATATGTTGTTGTTTTTTCACACACTTCACACAGAATACATGCCACTTGATGTATGTCTTGCAGTATCAGGTTCTCTGTTAGTACAAGGTTTTTACTTATACACTGTTAAACTTCATTGTTCTGTTTGTCACTGGGATGATAGAATGGCCATGTCTATACAAGCATATCACACAGGAAAAGTGATGCGCAGCACTTCGCTAACCAGGAAACTTGTGCTATGCTCTTCATCTCCAGGGGCCTGAGGCAGATGAGCGAATAATACAGGAGGGACAGAAACATTTATCTTTCTGTCCTAATAGTAAAGAAAATGAAGTGGTCGTAATTAGATATACTATAGATTTCTTTAATGCAATACAATAGTGTTTTTTCCTTTTTCCACCCTCACATGCACACCAGAAAAATCAATATACTCCAGCAGAGCTTTGCAAAGTCAACCACTGTGTAGCATTGGATTTCAAAAACCAGGAAATCAACTCATATTGCTTTCAGAGATCTTTCTTTTTCTTTGGGGTCACACAGAGCTATCGGCTGGCTGGAAGACGTTGTTATGATGGTCTTTGTGCTTTAGTTAGGGGTCATTTACAATGCGCATTCTTATTCAAAAAATAAAAATGAAAAATATTTCACACATCAGCATATAATGATGAATGATTTCTGAAGGATCATGTGACCCTGAAGACTGGAGTAATGGCTACTTAAAATTCAGCTGTGCCAATAAATCACATTTTAAAATATATAAAAATAAAAAGACTAATTTAAAAAGGTATTTCAAATTGTAAAAATATATTTGATCGAATAAAAAATAAAAGACTGCCTTCAAAATCTGGCCATCTTTTAATCAGTACTATGTGATTTAAGCTACCACACAATTTTTATTTTTTTTTGCCAATAATCAGCCACTTTCAACCGTACACACACGCACAAAGCTGACACAAGCTCAGCACAGGTTAATTTTGTATTTGGCAGCATGTACTCCTTCATTACAAGAGCCAGTGAGCAGTAGATCCTGGTAAACCTTTTTAATTAGAGAGCGATTCTAAAACTAACAACTCTAAACTCTAGAGACAAGCTCCTGATCTAATCTCTAATGGCAGAGTCATTCAGGAAAGTCATAAACATGTGGGGTAACTGGATGAAATACAAATGCATTTTCTTCCACTAAAAGAGAAAAGTCAATCCTGTGTTAGGCTAAAAATAAATCAATGACTGTGTTGGCCTGTACTGGCCTTTAACTATGCAAAAAGGTCAGAGAGATTGAGTATAAAGGCCTCGATCGACTTAACGCAGTTACTACATTTTCAAAATATTACGAAAAAATGAGTAAATTTAATTAAAATATTTCAATTCATTAAGTGGCATTCTTCCAAAGATATAGCTAAAAAAACAAAACTGTTGGATTTATGCAATGACAGATCAGCATTCAACACCAGAACCGTGCAGTTTAACGGAAAATTCAGTGAGCTGTGGGGAACAAATAAAACAACGTAATTCATAGTTGGGATACTTGGACTGCAATTGTAAATAAAGTTGGACTTGGATGAACTCGGGTGGATTCAGACTTGGATATTTTGGATGCAGAAATGTTTCAGAATACAGACAAATAAAATCAAATAAAGTAAGAACATATCATTAATATAAAAAAGACATTAATAAAGGTCTCCCACTTAAACTCAATTGATTAAAATCCAGGACTCTACAAGGACTCGGACCCAACAATGCTGTGCATGAATTCTTGTTTAGTCATTTCGTAAACTCTCTTTGATGGCAGCATTATCCTAAGCTGTAGCAGCTCCCTTTTTCCTGGAGGTTCCAAAAGAAGGGGTATAAGTGTCCGAAAGTCAAGCACGACTGCAAAGATAAGGTAAAATGAATCTAAGTAGAGCAGCCATAATTAGTTAGAGCTATTTGCACTGATGCTATCTTCCTGGATCCTCTCGTTAAAAGCCGGGCCTGCCGTTCCACTGAGATTCCAAGGAATGGAATTTCCTTCAGGTCCGGCAGTCCATTCTCTTCTGTTCCCCATTACAGGCCTTTGTTTGCCTTTGTTCTGCACGGAGGGACGGCTTCGTGCCACTGAGATTTGTTTGATCATTGTGCTATGGTTCTGCTGGAAAAACCAAGTCATACCAGTTTATTGTGGTTAGGATGTTTTTGGAACATGGTATCTGGTTTGTTGCTGACCCAGAGTGGGCAAACAATCCTACCCAGCTTGACAATGATTACTTGGCCGAAAAACCATCTAGACCAACTTAAATCAATGTAATGACTCTACAATTAATAAGAACAAACATTGTCCTGCAATGACCAACCTCGTGTGAGAACTTCTCTTTTGTACAGAATTTAACCACACGATGGACCTGCAAACAGAACTATCTCTTCTTAAAGAAATTAAGTAATTGCTAGGTTAAAAACAACACCCATGTTGAGTTAAATATGGACAAACCCAGTCACTGGGTTGATTTGGACTATTAGTTATATAAGTATTTTAACTACTATTATTTGAACCATGACTTTAGGTGGTGCTTACAGAAAATCAGAAATTCCGTTTCTGACTCTCAATTGTCACAGAGAAGAAAGAAAAGGAGGTTAAGATTTTGGTCGTTGGCAGGTGAGATTCTTGCATTCACTATGTTGTTTCCGGATTCTTCAATTGCTATTCATTGTTTTGCAAGCACCATCAAGTCATAGCTTTTCGAAGCAGCTCTGGGCATGTGACAAAAAGTCTGAATATTATTGGATGGACAGTTTTTAATTCCCAGTACGATGAGAGATTAGAAAACCTCTCTGTGAAAAAAGGGACAATGTTCATGCTAGCCTGTACAGCCTTTAATTCTAATTCAATTATTTATCACTTAGATTTTTCACATGTAAATAGGCCTTTAGACAGACTAAAGCCATCTGCCAGATATGTGAAGTGACCGATAAAAGGCTTGCTTTGTGAAATTACTGGTAAACCTGTAATTGGAATTAGGTAATTTGACAGTGGATAAAAAGATGGTGCATCTTTACTTTGATTTGGAAACGTCTGTACCAATGTAAAAACTGAATCTAGAGAGAATGACAGCTCTATATTTGTTTTTAGCATCTAGATACAGTTTGTATAACAGAAATGTCAAATCTTACTAGTCAGAAACATAGCTGCCGCTCTGTGTGTTTACTCGCCGGAGGGGGATTTACTTGAAGTGGTTGAGAGGAGGGATTCTATCTCTCTGTCCTCTATCTACTCGTTGTCATCTCAGTGCCTCTCTCATAAACACAGGAAGGAACACGCTGAAGCTCTTGACACAGATGCCATCAAAAAGCAGTCTTATCTTCAGACCATGACATGCACAAAAGCACACAGCCTAGTCAAGTGTATGACCTTCATATCTACACAAGACACACAGAGATGCCTGTGGATTTGTACATTGTATGTGTTTCTGCACAATACTGTAGATACTATCGTTACAGTAGGTGTGAGGAGTCTTTTTTGAAAATTTTATGGACAGGGAACAATATGAAATGGGAAGCTGTCAAGAGCCAGATTCAAACTCAAATTGCCCACCGGAGCACCAAGGCTCAATGTGTAGCAGCAATAGTGTTTTTTTTATGTTCACTTCCTTTCTTCACAGTATCGACCTGGAAGGTGCATAGCAAAAAATCTATAAAAAAAAAGAAAGTGGAGGGCTAGATGTATTTAATATTCCCCATACATGATATATAGTGTGGATATGATGAATAATTAAATATACTGTATTGGAACGGGCTACGTGTGATGTGCTAGGACTTTCAAGTGCCTTCAGGAATATTTAATCAAACCAGTAAATGCAAAGACAGAGATGAAATACAATGCACTGGATTTCAGCCCCCATTGCCACTCATTTTCCCATTCCAAAAGGCAGATGTAGCGATAGCAGAACACGTTTGAGTAGGAGGGGGCCATTTGATAGACACTGTGAAGCCTGCCATTTCCCTGTATTCGTTAAACGTTACCTTGATAGCCATATCTCTTCTGCATGTGCAGAGCAATCCAGCTGCAGAGCAAAACTGTCCATCAATACATGGGTGCATCGAGCCTCGCTCAATAAATCCATTTCCTACTAAGATCTAAAGCCGCCTTATCAAAATGAGCAAGGCCAATGCATCCCTGTTTGAAGGACACGGTCCACAAATGCAGTGGCAAGCATCCAGGAGAACAAACCTGAACTAACGCTGCATTTTTAAAAGTAAATAAATGAATACATCTTCTGATTTATGATACACTGACCTTCATACATTCCTCAGGGTCTGCTGGGGCCGTCTCTAATATATAATTTGTTCCACAACTTGATATTGTTGATAACACCACATTACAAATGTTTTTAAAAATCTATATTCTATAATATTATATATTTTTATGTCATATTTTCTTAGTAATATTTTCCTAAGAAATAACACTTAAATATTTGCATGAAAAAAAAAATTCTGCATTAAGATATCATGACTTCTCTATTACCCTCACATTTTTGACTTTATGCCCAAAATAAAAAACTGCATTGTAGAAACCTTATTAAAATAATACATTATTAATGCATTGCACTTTTAGAATTAATAAAAAAAACGAAGTGTTATTGATGAATCTATCATTCTTCTATCACGACTTTTATCTAATTTAAATTCGTCATTACAAAAAGTAGCTTTGAAAGTCCATATCGATGTTGTTTTCATTAAAACCATTAAAAACATTTTGTTCATTTAAATAAAGTGAAAATAAAATATAAATATTAAATGAAAAAGAAAAAACGTAAAAAGTTTAGAAATATTTAAAACTAATAAAAATGACAAAGCCTCATTACAAACTGAACTCTAAATAAATTACGGCAATATTATTAATATTAATAAAAACAATTTAGTAATAGTAATGCTGTGCAAAGCAATTAATTTTGCAATCAATGAATCTAAAAACATGAAGTATGTTTGTATGGTAATCTCACATACTTTCTTGTCAAAAACAGAAATGATCAAACAAGACGGACCGCAATGCAACAAGAGCAGATCTTCAGTAGCGTGAAGTAAACATGCAGTAGTGAAAGCAAGACACAGATGAACGTGGTTTGGATGGGCAAATAGAGAGTCACCCTAGCGTGGCTGCCAGTTTGGGCTGTGCCTCCCTCTTTAGAACTGAAAAAAGAGGGGAAGGTCACACAGACAGTTCCCCGCAGCTGTGTTTGCGTGAGTGTCTGGAAAAGAGACACTCTGACTGAAGCTGGGTAATTATTTGTGTTTTCACAGAGCCCTTCCCTCTAAACACAAGGGTTCTCTGGCCGTGAACCCTTCATACCCTTTACAAGCCTATTTTTATATTGTGTGCATCTGCTTTCATGGCTCTCCACTCTCATGAATGTATAAATACACAAGGAGTCGCTGTTTCTGATTGGTGGGGAGGAGAGCTATTTAAAATGTCTGCAACTATAAGCCCTCTAACACAGAGCGAGAGCAACTTATGCCGTGTTTGTCTTGCCAATTACTCACTCTATCCCAACTAACCCACGAGGAGAGGCTATTCAAGTTTATAGAGACAGCTAGCTGGAAAATTGACATCTGTTCTCTGTAATTCAAGAGGAAATGACAAAAGAACAAACGGCACATACATAACCGCAATCATGTCCAAAAAACAAACGACGAGCTAAGAAACGCAGAGAGGAAAAAAAACAATACTATTAACACCAACAAACAATTTTTATATTTAATCAAGAAAGGCTCTTTTCACAGCTGGAGAGCTTTTTCCCCCAGGCCTTAACGTCTCCTCCATCGCACTAAGAGGGTGCGATTAATTATTCATGCAGACCTGCAGAGGGTTCGAGATAGACGTGGCGTCTGCGTGCCGACTACACTCATCCCCTGCTTGTTTACATGCACAGACCTGGTGATAGAGTAAAACCGTGCTCCTGCCTCACTCCGGTGCAACATAAACATGCAGCGCTCGTTCAATTTACATGCACTAAAGGCCCGGGATTTCACCTAGACAAACAGGAGAACCGGCGACGGCTTCTCCTGTGGCCTTTTTGTGACGATCTGATGAGGTCAAAGTCAGAGATCACGGCCTTTATTCCACACGGAGCAGTGCAGCAAGCTATTAGATGCTAAATTTGCTTTAACAGAGAGAGAAAAAATGATAATACTGGAGATGATGTGCATCTCTTTGAATGATCAAAGATTGGACTAATATCGATCTTCTGAAAATTAATTCCCTTTGTCTTCTTCTTCTCTAGACTGCCCATAGGAAAGAAATATCGAAAACATTTAATTAAAAAGTTAAAAAGTTGTGATGATTTACTCAAGTGTTTTCTGACACCAACAGCAAACATGACAGAGGTTTCACTTATGCTGCCTATACATTACATAATACATTACACAATACGCAATATTTAACTAGCTCTTGTTTACAAAATGAAATTTCATCTTGCTTTCTCATTGGCTGAAGGTCGTCACCTTCACACTGCAAGACCCCGAATCGCAGCCACATCCAGATATTTTGCCTGCTAAATATTTCTCAGGTGTCTACAATGCATCAGCACTTCTCTCTGCGATCTCCAAAATTCATGAATGAATGCTCCGAAGTGAAATAAACTTCAACTGAAGAAAGTTGAATGGAATTTAAATTAGGGGGCTGCACGATAAATCGCATGCGAAATTCAATGCGCAGCTTGTCAGTGAACAACAACTCTCCATGTGAAAGCGCCAGGTAATGGAGATTTACTTGCCTCCATTACTTTGCCACATCATTATAAGTGTTTGAACCCTACATTTGAATGATCACTACAAAAAAAAGTGTTTATGTATATATATTCTGTTTATGTATTTACTGTATTCTATATATATATATATATATATATATATATATATATATATATAGAACCAGTCAAAATGTTTTGACTGGTACTGTACTGTAATAAACACAAGAAATATTGGTCGATATATCGATATCAATCTTTTTTTACTCCCTAATATCGGTATGCCCCCCGATTTTGCGTGAACTACTTCCCAGTACCATTTAAAGGGTTGCATTCGCATCGACCATGTGTACTAGTAAGTGACATAAGCCGGTCGACATCGTTAACAAAGAAGAATAACATTAACAACAGAAGGATAATAATGGATAATAATGTCCAGAATAATGGACATAGAATGTTGATGTACTGTATATGTTAAGTGATAGAAAGAACTGAAAGGAGGACTAAGAATCTCCAACGACAACTGGCAGTGTTACATTTCCTACAAGTGCCTGCACTTCAGCGTCCGTCCATCTATCGCTGTTCATCATATTTGAAAAATAAGTTGACACAATGTTTACAGTATGTTTAAACGGCATTTTAAATCATAGCATGTGAGAGCGTTTCCGAACGTGTCTGGCCAATCAATGTCTACCAGTTGTGCTGGTTAGACCCTGCTCCGGTGTAGGAGCTTATTTGGTTCTCGAAAAAGAGCAGTCCGGTACTAAAATCCGGTGCAAAAACGCCAAAAAGTGGGTAGTTCCACAATTAGTTATGGTACTATGAAAAGTTTCCCGTAGTGCGAAAGGCCCTAATGTCTACAATGAAAAGTAAAACAATTTCCTCTTTCCTCTCACATCAGTTAAGAAAGAACACAGGCTTGCTTGTTTAAATCAATGAATTTAACCGCAATAACAGAATCACAGCTAGGTCCAGAGGGTTCCTACAGTGTCCTTTGAGTGGCCTGCTCCTTACACGACTCAACAAAGGCGATTCCAGTTTGGCTGCCGTTCTTTGAGTGAAAGCTGGAGAGGGTGACGGGAGGATTTGAATGTCTTAATTCAGTCCTGACAGCATGCTGGGCCTACTCCACAACACCTTTTCATGTCAATTCGGGGGGCAATTTTGTTGAAGCACCCAGTCACTGCACACTAGACGATTATGACAGCCAATTTTTCAGAACGGTTTTGTTATCCCTTCTTCACTTCTCATCTGGAGACAACACAAACCAAATGAAAGGAAAACATTCAGGGAGAGAGAGATTATGGCTTTAGGAAAGAGTTCCTTGAAATGTCTTTCTTTGAATCGTTGTGTATGTCAGATAAAATGCGCCCATCTTGGCTTTCCCGGCTGTATTCTGACATGGTCGTCAGCAGTGTTAAAGGTGGGGGTGCTAATTGGTTCGGCTCCTTTGATCTGCAGATGAACACTGTAATCCGCTTTAATCATATTAACATAACCCCTTCTCGGCAAGATTGGGCCATCTATCCACATCCTACATCCACACAATGCGAGAGTGTCAAATCTTGGATGCATTTAAAACACATGGAGAGATTTCCGTTTTTCCGAAAGTCTCTTTCTCTTCGTTCCTGGCTGAATTTAGAGGAACTGCATTAACAACACAAGGCTGCAAAAGCGAGATACAAATGAGCAAAGCCCATTGTATCGCAACAGAGGATAAAAATGTCAGATTAGGGTGAGGCAGAGCCTCATTTTCTTGGAAATCTCTAGAGAATGGCTGGAAGTGTGTGAGCGAGCAGGTGTCAGCTCACCAGGGGCTAGTCAACAGCAGCATGGGACTGGAGGGCCAACATGTCACTTCCTGTACATCCTCTGAAATTGCAGCATCACGGCCCCTCGGGAGCATATGGTATCGTTACATGACCTCTGACCTCAAACAGCGCTGCGACCCTGCAGGTGCAATCAAGACTGTCTGTTTCAGTGCATAAATCATCAGATGTTTTTGCAAACAAGGGACAGATTTACACACATTCATTTTCACTCATAATCAGAACGCTTATATTTGGGTTGGCTTCTCAGTTTCTTGACCTTAAGCTATACTGGGTGAATTGCATCATTAGCAGTGTTCTCTAGCAGCGATGTGTATGTAATGCTAAAGGGAATAATTAATGAGAAGTCATTTACACAGTTTGTGCGGTAGTGGATGAATGGCAGGTCTGTTTCACTGGTAATTATTAACAACATTGATTTAAGGGGAAATCTGTGGAAGATTTGAATTTAAAGGTGCATGCAGTAATTCTTTCCACATTAAAAAGCTGTACAGAAATTAATAGCACTTCTGAAAAATATGGACGCTCATCACATCAGAAAAAAACTCCAGTCAAATCCTAATATAAAATCACTTTAAAAAGAGCATGTTGCGTCATGATGGCTGCAGTATTGAAATCAGATGAACAGTCAAATATTAATCACTTTTTCAAATACTCAATTATTCAACGTGTTAGCTTGTTGAATAAATTCATCTGCAATGGCATCAGTAGCTGAAAACTTGAGGGTGTTTTTTTCTTTTCTTTTTCATAAATTTTTTGAAATATTTGTTAATCAAAGAAAGCTGAAAAATGTATCATGGCTTCTAAAAACAATTGTATGCAGCGAAAACGGTATTTAATATTGGTAATAAAAAGGACCTTTATTAATCGTGTACAAATGATAACTACAAATAATTGAGCACTAGTCTAAGTCAGCATATTAAAATTAATTCTGAAGGATAATATTACACCGAAACCTGAAGTCAATACAGAACGTTTTAAAATATAATACAATAAAGAAAACACAACTGTCTTATTTCATGAAAATGCTGTTTTAATGTTCCTTTGATCAAATAAATTCAGCCTTGTTAAGCATACACTTCTTTCAAAAATATTACTAAAATTGGAATAATTCCAAACATTTTGAGTAGTGTACATTATAATTTTTTTAAAATGTGGACAAATTAAACTCCTCATCAAATTGAGACCTTCTCGACTTGGACACAGCTACTATCATGGTATCAAATGGTAATAGTATGGTATTTAAATCATCATACTAACTGATTAATATTTGCATACCATTGTATTTTGTACATTCACATATCATGGTATTTGACACATGCTACTTGAGAATTTCCTAAAAACATGGCATTGCCATTGTGCCTTTACATACATGCTTGTGAAACAGCACAAGATGGACATGCTGGGCAAGAGCAGCAGGCCAACCAGTGATCATCCTGTTGCAGATCAAACCTACCTTCTTTCTCCAACCCCCAAAATGCACACAAACACACACACGATCTCTTTTCATCTTCAAACACACAGCTGTCTCCAGAGCGCACCCTTATGAGGGCAGGCGTGGCTTCAGTCCAAAGCAGCGCCATCCATCACTGCATAATTATACCGGAACAATCTAGCGCACACAATTACTGCCCTGTAAGTCTGCACCGAACACTTCCATGCAATGCTCACATGCAAATGCATGCAGCCATACCACCACCGCCACTCTACGAGCTGTCAAAAACACCCTCACTCTGTCCTTGGCCAACAATAATGTAATATAGTAAGACAGCAAGAGGAGAGAAATGGACGGAGCAAACGAGAGAGAGAGAGAATTTCATGTGCTGATTGGGGAAAATGGTGAGGTAGGCTGGGGGAAGGTTTGGCATTGTTGTGGGAATCACATACCAGCCGTTACCATGGTGACCTGCTGTCAGCAACGGACTGCTCGCAGTAATGAGCGTGCTGGGTCCCAGAAAGACCCCTCTGCCTAACCCCATGGACACAAATCAGTACCTCATCCAGTGTTTTCCAAATTTAGAGCGCATAGTTTTGATGGCTTTAAAACCTCAAGGCATGAATGAACAAAGACGTGCGGTCTGACTGACAGGCTGCACCCCTTGCTCGCACAGGTGGGTAATATCTGGTGGGCGGGGCTTGGCGGTCTGCCAGATACGCTCTCACTAAGGTGGGCTGTAGCGATAATGTGGGCAGCACCCGCAGACAAACAAAGACGTTTACAGAAAAGCTCTCGCTCTGCCAATAATCAGACTGTTTTAGTGGACGTCACATTTGAAATAAAACAAAAGAAGCCGGAAAGCTTTTGAGGACACTTGCAGGCCACCTCTTTCCAGAGAAACAAATGTACAGGTGAGGTTGAAATATGTTAAAGGAACAGAGCCAAAAAGTAGTGTTGTGGCTCTGTGGCAAACTAATGACCAACTAAAATAACCAGCAATCAATTCAAAACACAGCTTAAGCTCTATTTTCCCTCTGGGTCAATACCAAAGTATATATATATATATATATATATATATATATATATATATATATATATATATATATATATATATATATATATAAACACAGACACTGTGTGATTCAAAAGCTTGGGGTCAATATTAGATTTTATTTAGCTAGATTTTCAGCATATTTGATGATTTCTGAAGAATCTGAACATTTCTGAACAATTCAGCAGCCATCACAGGAAAAAAGAAACATTTTAAAATTAGGGTTGTCAAACGATTAATTATGATTAGGGGTGGGCGATATTGACAAAAATGTTTATCTCTTTATTTTTTTTCAATATCCCGATATCGATATTCAGACAATATATTTACATTTTTTTAAGGTCCAACTGGTCTTTTGACTTGCTGCATTTGACCTATTATTGTATAGAATTACTAGTACATAAAGATATGACACATTATTGATTTAAACATGAACCAAGTTACTTTATGGGACAGCGTTTGTCGTCAAGTATTGTTTTGGTAGATCTATTTCACTGAAAAATCTCCTTGAAGGCAGATTATTTCTGGGTTGTAAAGTCTGTAACATTTCTTGAAACCCATCCTTCTCGACTGATTGAATTGGCAACATAGACCTTGCAATAAACTTGTTACAGAGTTTGTAATCATTTTCCAAATTTTCGCTTTTTTTTGTCATATGGTGTTTTCTTTGTGAATGTTTCTGCCAAGGTCTGTTGTGTTTGTTCTTTTTTTTGTACCGTGTTTGTAGCAGCAGTGCTTTTTTTTTTTTTTTTTTTTTTGCACAAAGCCTTTCATACTTTTCAAACTGTGTTTTGTGCATTGTACGGATATGATGGAAGAGGTTGGTTGTGGCGCTCTGCTATACGGCGATCTGTATGCGACAAATTCTACAGCTGGGCGACGTTTTTGTCAAAACCAAACCATCTCCAGACTAAAGAAGCTGACCCACTTCTCGCTGTTAGCTCTTCTGGCACTGGTTTTGAGGATGACTGTGTATTTTCACTTTCTTCGCTCATTTTTGAGTTGTTATGCTCGAAGCTAGATAACAAGGATGATAACAAGTGACTGAGTAACATACACACGGCACACTGTAATGACGTAAGACGTCAGGGGCACTGAGGCATTATGGGCAGTTCACCGTATGAATAAAAATGTTTTCGTTTTTACTAAAAAAAATTGTTTTATAGAAGTTAAAAGAAGCGTTCGGAGGCTATTCTGTTGGATCTCTTGGGAAAATGCATTTCATCTTTTGGACTCATCGTTATACAACGTAATTTTCTAATGATGCAATCATGAAGCTCGCCACTTGAGGACACCACAGACATTTAAGAAAAACTTTTTAACTTCAGACTACAGTTTTCCGCAAACAATGCATATTTGCCTTTTCTAGCAGCTATTTTATTAATCGTACATCGGCTTTACTCTTCACGTTTTTGGATTGTTGCTTCAACCTAAGAAACATCATAACACACATGTAAGATCTCCGTGGTTGTATTGCAAACTAGTAGCAGCTTACTCTCATGCAACTGAGGAACGATCATGATTTTGTAAATAAAAAAAATGGTTTCTCTATAACTTATTTCAGCTCTTTTCATGTTTGGGGGTACGGATTTTACAATTATGAAATATTCGATATCTCAAATTTGCATATCGTCCAGACAACAATTTGGATATTATCGTCTAAACGATATATCGCCCACCTCTAATTATGATGAATCAAATCCAAAATAAAAGTCTGTGTACATAATATATGTGTGCACGGTGTATATTTATTACGTTTATCTAAATGCACACACATACTTATATATTTTTCTATATGTATAATATTTAGATGTATATAATTTATATTAAACACATTACGTAAATACACATTATGTAAATACAGACTTTTAATTTGGATGTGAATAATCCCGATTAATTTTTTTGACAGCCCTAATTTTTAAATATATTAAAATAGAAAACAGTTATTTAAAAAAATGTCTGAAATGTCACATTTCAGAATAAATAAATTTTTTATTGCATTATATTTCAAATTTGACCCTTTTCCCAAATAAATGCATTGGTTTTATGCCCTAAAATTAAAATAATAATAAAATAATAATAATAATAAAATAATAATAATAATAATAATAATAATAATAATATTATATATATATATATATATATATATATATATATATATATATATATATATATATATATATATATATATATATATATATGTATAATATATATATTTACAAACCCCAAACTTTCAAACTGTAATATAGATATATATCATTTTATTTAATGTAATTCTATATAAAGACATGAACTGGATGATTAATTGGAGAACCCTTCTAGGTCAAGGCTATTCTGCCACATACGAAAGCACCTTCAGTAATGTAAAATACAGTCACCTAAGCCTCAGATATGATTCGCTAATAATTTAAGGACATAAAACCACATATTCCTCATTAATTTCCTTCTATGATCCTCTGCTATGAAGAAAAAACACTTCACCAGGCCACAAAAAGAATCCATTATTAACTGAAGCCAGAATATCACGCAACCTCGAAAGAAAATGCTCTCTGACAAAATTTGAGATCATAGCGAGTATTTTTAACCTAGTAATCCAAGAAGGGGTGTATTGCTATGATATAGATCGGCCACAGAGACTATAAGAGAGTGTCTTCCTGTGTTCTTCAATAACAAAGGCCGTTTAGCACCTGAGAGCAGCTCTAATAACAGTGTTACGCTCTAGTGAGCTGTGACTATTTGCACATTTCGTCTATTGTGCAGGTATGAAGCTGTCCTCCCACAGACACGTGTTACAAAAAGAGCGAGAGAAAATGAGGGTAGAATGCTGCTCTGACAGGCACACAAACACTCATCTCGCACACACAAATACAGTCTAGCATTTTGTTCTCACTGAAAGCGTTCAAGGCATGTTTCCTGAGACAAATAGGAGAGGAAAAACACTACGACTTGAGAAACTTGCTCACTCCCCCGCTGAAAGGACTTTCCAGGGAGAGTCGCATTTCAGTTTAATTACAGGTCTCATGTAGTCCAGATCTTTCTCCAAAAGCTCTAAATTGGAGGGAGGAGGTTTTGAACGGTCATATCGGCAGCTTTATTCCCAGTGGTTTTTAGAAGATTATAGTTACAAGAAGATACGAGAAGAAAAAAATCATTTCAGTGCACTGAAACCAAATTCAAAAAAGATGCTTGCTAACCGAATAAACCTCTAACCCTTATGTATTAAACCTTACATCCTGTTTGTGCTGATAACTGTTTGTGACAGTTCACACGAAAAAGACAGTTCTATTATCATTTACTCATGTCATTCCAAATTTGTATGTCGTTCTTCATTGTGGAACATGAAGATACTTTGAATATTGGAAACCGCAAGTTTCTAATGTTGGTAACCAAACCAACCAGTTTCAGTTCACAGTGACATTCATTGGATTCTGACCATAAAAAAGTACAAAGAACGACAAGAACCGAAACTGTGTGGTTATCAACATTTTTAAAATATTCAGAAGACTGAAATGCACTCCGGTTTAGAGCAACTTACTATCCCTTTAAATCATGCGTCTTGTTCTTTGTACACTAGTTAACAGAGCTATGTATCAAAGCTAGTGAAAAGTGTCCTGCTTTCTAAACATTGATGGTGACGGATTACAGTCTTGTCCTGAAGCAGCTCTGGGATTCGGCAGTTCACAAGTGTAAAATAAACATGTCTGCACAGAGCAAACCTCCACTAGATGTCTTCATTTCTGTCAGCGGGAGCCATACAGCCTGTCCTAGTTCCGGATCGGACCACTTTAGCTCTGCTCTGATCAGCCAGTTAATACATCATACCACGTGTCATTGAGTGCACACTGTCCCACTTGAGAAGACTTTGAAACAAATGTTCGAAAAAGAGGTTTGCAACCCATTTGTTATCTGTACTGTTATCCATTTCAGACTGAAACATTCAATGACAAAAAAACGCAGGTCAGGACCTGACTTTGATGAAAAATGAGAGGACTCCTGTCATGTCAGCCAAAAAGGTAAGCTGTTTCTGAGTCAGAACAATAATTTGATAAATGGTTCTGAAAACAAACATTATTTGTCTTTGGAACAGCACACATACCAATGAATCATCACGTATTAAGAGAGTAAATAAGGTCAATTATGACTTCATGTTGACTTATGTCAGTTGGGTACAAGTATATCCACCCATATCTGTGAGAAATGATAGGCATGGACAACTGTATATGGGAAAACAAGGTTTTCTTTTGGTTTCCAAGCTTGATTTTTAAAGAGTTTGACCTACTATAGTCAGTTAAACAGTAAAACGTTTACGAGGCAAAGAGAAGGATATGAACATTTTCTTGTGACCATTTGGTTGTGTTTTGATGGCAGAAAATTCTCACCAAATTTCTCACCAAAACACAAAAAATAAATATCAAACGTTAATACAGGACTAGTCATAAGTTTGGATGCACCTTCTCATTTGACTATTTAACACATTTCAGAATAATAGTGAAGATATTAAAACTATGAAATAATACCGTAACACTTTATTATATGGACCAATTCTCACTATAAACTAGTTTCTTATTAACATGCCTATTTTTAACATATTTATTAGAATGGTCATATATTAGTCAAATACTTCACGTGAGGTGGTTCTTGGCATCCACGTTGTTCATTAAAAGTTTAATGCACAGCTAGCCATGCATTATTCCCTGACTTATAAAGCACATATTCTGCATGACCATATTCTACAAAACCCTAATCCTACCCAAAGCCTAAAATTAACAATTAACTTTCTATTAATAAGCAGCAAATTTAGGCAAAAGTCATATTTAATGGTTTGCTGATAGTGATAAAAGGACCTTAAAATAAAGCGTCACCAATAACACAAATGTAAATATGGATATTTAAAAAAAGAGTTCTTATATTTTACGTTTTTGACAATTGTGTACATTAAAGCTCTGCACACCATTCCCTCTCTCAACCAACATCGTGAGGTGCATCCAGAGAAGCTTTTGACTCTCGGCTGCTTTTCCTTGACTATTTGGCCCATCTCATCCATTTGAAAAAAATACGCCATCTTTAAACAGCTGAGTTACGGCTGCTCTGTGCCTGCTTAAAATTCTGTGTAAAGATGCAATGCTGCATAAAAGACTGAGTAAATTAAACCAGCATTGACCCACCTCAGCTCCTAATATAAAAGCATAAAGTTGTTGCTTTGTATTTAATTTGTGTTAATGCATTCATGCCACCTCTAAGTTAAAACACCTAAATGCCACTTCAAAAGTGCCTCTATGCCACCTCTGCAGTGTACATTTGGTAATATTTTTTGTAATTACAATAAAAAAGAATTCACACATAGGGACAACTTTAGATCAAAGGCTTTTATAAACTGGAGCTATACAAATGTCTACAATATGTCTACAACATCAGAATGCTTGTAATCAAACAACTTAATCTAACTCTGACTTATTATCACGTCAATATGGTGGCAAGCATAGAAACTAACAGTGAGAAATGAGCTGTCCCAAGCTGACTGAACCGCACTGTAAATCCCAGCATCTCCAGCCCACAGAGCACCACAGGGCTTCGGAAAACTCGACTGGCAGTGATGTGTCAATGGAATGTGTCTTTGTGTGGCACCTCCAACTGAGCGTGTTGCTCCCAGCACAGAGATCTGTTAGTCTTTAGGGCATCCTTCTTGGTCCGCTGCCTTTTGTGACTCCTGGTCCTGAAATCTCAAAGCACCCTTATTTGCATCTCATTTTCGAATGTCAAAGCGGCAGGGGTTCAAATTTCTGGTGTGGAACTGATTGCTTCCTGTTGAGGTCCTGGGCATGTGTGCTGATCATAGATGCTCTTCCCAAAGAACTGAATCATTCACACTTCTATGACACAATAAACACACACTTCCTTTTCCTTTTCAATGAAGGAACACAAATGCAAATTGCAGATAGCAGAAGAATGCCAGTAAAGCTACCAATGTAAAACATGTCAACAACAGAAAAACTAAATTTGCATCTCCTCTAAGAAATACCGTGTTTACAAGCAGAAGAAATTCTACAGGCCATGCATTAGAAATGAGAAATTAGTGTCCAAAATGTAATACTCTGAGTTGGTACTTCGATTGAATGAATAAAAGCAAATACTTTGCCACCATTCAGAAAAGTATGTTTTATATGGTATGACTTTGTACGGTATGAATGTAATCCTGACGTACATTCATCATGTTTGCTACTGTCATGCGACTTACCGATGTTAGTCGTGTAGCTTCACTGCCATTCACAAATGCATACGATTCGATAGAAATCACGATGCCATGCCATTGCGTTATTTAAACCAAATAAGAGAGTAACATTCAGTGAGTATTTAAACATCGAATAGCAAAATTCTGAGCTGCAATCCTGAATTATTTGCACAAAATTGTATAGAAGGATAAAAAAGGTCAAATGTGGTGATTATCCACTGTGAAATGTGACTTCAAGCACGATAGAAGGACACTTTAACCAGGAGGCCATGCGGGACAAGTATTAATTGAGACACTACCAGGATTGCCAGAGGGGCCAAAACACAGATCGTTGCCACTGGAACAAAGAACATTCACAGTGGATTTGATATTGTCCAGACACAGTGTGCTGGTGGCAGGGGAGGAGTCGCAGGCTGAGTGAACGCATACGAGCTCTGTTCAAACACTCTGACATCATGTGCACATTCATGCATGTCTGACACCCCCTTTCACGCCACACACATTCATACTAATGTTCTCAAAGTGCACAAAGACCCTGGATAGAAACAACACACTTTATTTCTCCAAAGGTTCAAGGTACATTGTTATTCTACATTCATACTGACAACTGGGCAAAGTCCCTTTGACAAAGACACTTCCTGAAGAGGCTGTGCATTGTGTACCACTGCAAAGAAACGGCTATAGAGAAAGGCAGAGAGAATGTGGCAACCAAACACAAAGAACACAGTAATAGTTTGTTGGATTGGACCTGGAGACTATTGCTGAAAGATCCCAAACTAAGATCTAGAATCACATGCACAGAATCAGAAACATTCACTGTATCATACGGACAGACAGTTCGCTTTGGAAAACTGGACTGAATTTTCATGTAAAACAATTGTGTGAGCAAGTCTTAAAACCACAATTTAACATAATTCTATTTGTGTTTTTCACAATTATTTTCTGAATCAACTGCATTTTGCTTTTACATTTTGTTAACAAAATGTGAGTGGTTCAAAATTCGAAACACTGCTAGCATGTTTTCCAGGGCTTTTGGGTGGTTTCTTACTGGCCCAATTCAAAAGACTTAACTCTCAAGTCTATTACATTCAGTTTCATTTTCAGTGTTTATTGGCGCATCTTCTCAGTTAACATTTGCTCTGTGTAGTAACAGCTGCTCTATGTGAAATCACGCACCTGATGGAATTTACCGCTGATTAAAGAACCGGCTTTACTGACGAGATGCGCATTAACGATCGTACCAAAAAATGCCACATCAAGGAGTACTGTTGTATAGCCAAAATAACTTGGAAACCTTAAGACTAAAAGCCTTGTGTTTTAAAATTAAAACCCGTCGCACCCGCTGCTAAGTTAAAATATGGCAAACATACAGTTAAGTGGATTTAATTAAAAAATATTTGAATCCAGAATGCTGTATCTGACCAGTGACCAATCAGAATCATATCCAGAGAGCCGTGTAATAAATGATGATAAGTAACGAGATTTGACATTAGTCAGGCCCGTGAGGACGTATTGGAGGGTAGATATCTCTGTCACAGTTCCAGGGGCTCATAAAAAAGCAGCCTGATCCCCATCCACAGCAGCATTTATCTTCATTCTCCATACATGTGTGGGATAGTCACTGATGGGGGAAGTGGAGGCTCTGACTAATTACACCCATCTCTCCGCCCTCCATGACTGCACGCCGGGGTGGGGTGGGGTGGGGGACATTCGGCGATTGAGGGGTGCCTTCGTTCACCAACATCCTCCCCCGAGTAAATCACAGGCTGGAAGGAGCATGTTGAGGCTATAAGTAGAGCGGATACAGGCTAATTGTTTATTGCAGCCTTGGACAACTGTTATGGGGCAAAGGGTGCGAGAAACAATCAATAAAAACTGTGTGGGGCTGTCAGTTCCTGAGGCAGCATCTGTACAGCGCCGAGCCAAACAGCATGATGGTTCCCTCACACAGTCAATTAGCTGTATTAATTAACGGTCCAATACATATCATTTAAAATCAATTTAGCCCTCTTTATGGACTCTCTCAGGCACAATTTCAGGCCAAATAAAGCTGAAATAAACACAGTCATTATTCATGTACAAGGAGGTGTGGCATCACTGACTTTCTATCCCATTTCAGAAGAACTGCAAGAAGATAATACTGATCATGAGAAAAAAAGTAAGTCACAAATATATACAAATATTTAACTTTCAAATTGCAAAAGGAAGTACTTGTTTTTTCGTTTGAAATCTGTGATTCCAAATGCTAATGGCTGTCTTCGACTCATAACCAAGATATACACATTTCGAATATGTAATTTAAAAGCTGTGGTGAATGTTTTACATGAATAATGACTTAAGTTTCGGTCTGTTTCACACTTGAAATATAGCGAGGGTTATTATAGTTAACATAACTAAAACTGTAATCAATTATCAATAAATGGATAAACTAATAGATGAATCCAACAATAAATAAATATTTTACATTTGAAAAATAATTTGAAAAACATTTTATTTCAGTAAGTCAGCAAGGTAAGATTTTTATTTTTTCATTTGGTATAACCTAATATACTAAAATAAAATAAACCTGAAGTAGATTAATTATAAAAAAAAAAATTACTGAAAATTAAAACAACATATAATCTAATTCAAATTATGAATAAAAAACTATAACTATAAGATAGCGCATGAATAGCATGAACCATTATGGGGCTTTTATGGGGCTTTAACTTGATATCATTTGTCCCTATTGACGTTCAGTGTGAGCATTCTGCATAAGATCTCCTTTGTGGCCAACAGAAGAGAAAAATCATATGGATTTCGAGTGACATGAGGGTGTGTAAATGATGACAGAATTATCGTTTTTGGCCAGAGCACTCCTCTGGTAGTGGATTAAGACAGTATGTCTGTGAAACAAAGCTGCTGTAAATCAGCGAAGCCAGGAAGAAAACAGCAGTGCCCGTCCGCAGCACTGATGCTCTTCACGGATAGACTCTGTCTACTGGCCAAACTAAACTGCTAAGACTGACACCAATTTGTACAAAGACAACCGACAGTGCCTCAGGAGCAAAGCCTTGCTGTCAGATCTCATAGAACTCTGAACCAGCACTGTGTGGAAATGTCAGAGATGGGTCTCTGCTGAGAAAACATTCATCCTAAGACACGATTCAAACAGCATTTACTTGCATTATGCAATGCCGAGAGAGGGAGAAACAACCATTCATCTAGAAGCCCATTCAAAATGCTTTCAGGCTTTCTGTGTTTCTCAAAGAGAGACAATAACTTCAAACAAATCTCTTATGGGATCATGCAAATCGTGATTGAATTATCTTTTATGTTAAAAATAGGTTTGCTTCTGTTTCTGCTGTGCAGAAGTGCTGTTTCGTCTTTAACTCATGCGAACATGCCTGTGCTTCACTAAGCTCGGTTTTATCCTACCCAGAATTCCTCTGCATTCCACTGAGCTTCAGCATAGTTGATGCTTCTGGTTTCACGGGCAAATGGCACCTACACCTAACACATGGAAACCCCATTGATAATAAACAATACTACAGAGAAGGTCTGAATATATGATAGAAATGGAATACTTGTGCAACAAAGTATAACTCCAAGTATTTTTTTCTTTAAATATATGTGAAACAGAATGCAGAAGTGTAATACATTGTCGCCACATTCATCACACTCAAAATGAAAGGTCAAGTTGAGTGCATTGCATTGTAGGCTAAATGTAGTTTGTCATTTGTACATACCATGTGCAGAAATCACTATACTGAAAAATTAATACAGCTTCATACTATAAGAAAATATTTAAATGAACAAATCACAAGGATATAAAGTTTTTTCCAGATAGAAAAGTTCCACTTTAATAGCAGATAACAAGTGCCAGTAGTGTGAAAAAAAAATGTTGTTCAAATAAAAGAGATTAATGTTGAAGATATTCTAAAAGCCATTCAAGACTAACAGTATAAAACCATCCAGGGGAATATCTGGATCTTAAAGACTGTAAGAGATTGTGAATAAGTAATGAAAGAAAAGCTTTGAAACCAGTGCTTTTGAGGCAGCGAGAGATTTCAAATCAAATCTATTTTACGTTATTGCCCCAAAAAAGACAACTACCAAGCAAAGTAAAAAGAAATAAGCACGGCCAGGCAGAAGAAAGAAGATGGCAAAGATCAAGGTTTTTTTTTTTTCACAAACCAAAAGGTCACACACACACACACACACACACACACACACACACACACACACACACACACACACACACACACAATCTCTCTTTCTCAGAGTAAGGGAGGGGGGTCCCTGGATCATGAACTGCTCCAAACCTGCATAGTAAAGATCTTGTGGTGTGAATTCCTGAACAGGGAGCCAGGGTTAAGGATGAATTATTAATGACGGCCCTTTGCTCCATGTCAGTGGCTCCACTGGATGAAATGATATTTATGAAGTCCCATGGGCAGGGGCAGTTTAAGTGATGGGGGTGGGGGGTGATTGAGGGTTGCAGCATTAGAAGATGCTAATAGATGTCCACAGGAGCCGGAGGAACATGTATTCATCAAGGACTGATTGAGAGAAATTAACATATGGGGCGATGCATAGTATGGACAAATAATAGGTCCTGCACAGCACAAAAAAAAACAACAACAAAAATAAAAATGATAAGGACATGACTGGCTTGGTTTTTTTCACAGTGTATTTAATCAGTGGAATATCAGCTTAACAGAGCTAAAACAGAAGAAACATTCACAATTCATGTCTACATTTCTTTCTTTCTGCAAAGAATATATATATATATATACAACTCATGTGGTTTCAAACTAGTATGACTCACTGTCATTGTGTCTTGGTATAGAAAGATTATTACAATTTAAAAGAACTGTTTCTATGTGACTATATTTATATTTTATAATGTAATTTAGTCCTGTGAGACAAAGCTGAATTTTCCAAAGCCATTAAAGCCTCTAGTCTTCAGTGTCCCATGATCTTTGAGAAAACCAATATTCAAATCTGAGCTCAAAAAAAAAAAAGGTACATAATTACAATGTTCAAAACAGTTTTTGCTGCTTATTTTTGCTGTGATACACTTAAAAGTTTGGATTAAGTTTATTTTTAAATGTAATAGTTTGAGACATTGAGACAAACCCGATTTCTATTTCACAAAATGAGGTTCTCTATTCAAAGAATCATATTTTCCTTAAAAATATTAAGCAGCACAAACTGTTTTCAACATCGAAAATAATAATGTTTCTTGAGCAACAAAACAGGATATTAGAATGATTTCTGAAGGATCATGTGACACAGACTTCATGGCTGCTGAAAATGCAGTTTTTTAAAAAGTAAAATTATGTTACTTTTTAAAAGTACATTTAACACATTTAAGGACTAGTATCAAGTTCCACACAGTCATCATTCGAAATGAATTCTTGGATTGTGCGCTCGCCACAGTTTGAAATCTTGTGGTTTCTTTCCATGATCTTTTTTTTTTTTTTCTTCATAGCTAAGCATAACATCCACATTATCACCACGTTTCCAAACTCTCCGTGTGGGAGGTGTCAGACCAAATGTAACAGATTGAGAACGTTCAAACTCAACAAGTAAAAATATCCAAGACCACACAGGGTACGTTTAATTAAAGAGTGTAAAGATTATAATGTACCCTTGCAATCCCTTTAAAAACCATCCATGCTAGCTAAAAGTCTGCTGGAAAAGTAAAAATGCTGCCAAGCCACTGACCAACACCAACACACAATAAGAAATAGAAATAACCTCAAAATAAGGCTCATTTGATTCCCTTTGAACATTTATGTGCTGTTTCCCTCTTTAAACAAGTGGAACATTTTGGCTGTTTTCTTGATCACTAGACAGTAACCAGACAAAATGGGTCTCAGTACAACTAAATTTAGGCAGAAATGTATTCAGAGAACACAGCAGTGGCTGAAAGGTGTCACTTTTCCATTTCTATCTCGAGTCATTTGTGATCAGAATCAGATTTTTGTTCCAGACGTGATGCTTCACGCACAGAGCATCAAAACAAAAGCCTCAAAGCGCACTTTTAACCCTGGGTGAAGAAACGCTCATATCTGAGAACTAATATAATAATGTCTGCCCCGTCTTCTATGACACCATCTCATAACATGATCATATTTTCCAGCAGACACCGATTTAGACATCCGATATGTAGTATACAATCATTATTCATGCACTATTGATGCACATCTCTCATAATAGCATATAACCCAGCCGCTTATGAAAAATATTCACGTCTGTGGTGCAGCTGAAATATTTGCCTTTACAGCAGTTGTACTGAAGCAATTAGCATATTTCATGGCAACGGGCAAATAACACTGCTGTGAATGGTGCTCCACACACATTCTCTTCTAAATGTGATTGGTAAGAATTCTTTGAGTAGCTTTTGAGGTTTATCAGTGTAAATGGTAAGTGCAATCATAATTAAAATAATAATAATTATTATAGTTCTTTGTTTTGTTGCCACAGGCCTGGTCTCCATATATCAAGAGTTCTGCTCGTCTATTCATAACTCCCTGATGTCACATCTGTTTTACAGGTGAAGTGGGTTTAATAATTGTATTGTAGTTATTGCTAATGGTTAGGAACTAGAACGCAAACTTTGATTAGGTGTATTTTATTCCTAAGAATTAGGGTTAGTAATCTTGTCCCACATCGATCCGACACATTTTAAACTAGAGTCATAAAAAAGTCAAGTTATGAGATATTACTGACCATTAGACACATTTATGATGGTCTTTATAGGACCTTGCCTCGATTTTTTTTTGTTTCTGTATTTTGGTTGCACCACATGGATTTGATTCAGCAGACAAAAACGTATCAAATATTTATGATGTTCCCCCAAATTGTCTTAATTTATTATATATTTTTAAAGAAAATATAAAAATACGCAAATTTTTTAATTATTTTTTTACTTCAGAACCTAAACATATTTTCTTCATGTCACTGGGAGTAAAAAACAAAAACAGAAAAAAAAAAAAAAAAAAAACGGTCTACTTTCACTATAATAAGTCCATGGTTAATTTTCATGGGTCAATAAGCAACACCTCGGCTAAATATCTGAAATAAAGCTCATTAGAAATGACAAACGCACATATGAAAATGAAAACTGAAAATATATAAATGAAAGCTAAACATGAATAAATATTACAACATAATACTAATATAACACTGAGGTGATGTGTGAGTTCAAAGACACAAACCTAAAACATTACCATTTCAAAAGGACAGAAAGACCTTCTACATTCCCAATAGTAATAAAGAATAACGAAAGGGAAATAAATGGAGGTAAAATCTCCAAAGTGTTAATAATCTCTGTGTCAAGAGAAAATGATTCCAGTGCTATTTTAGCACATTCTCAATGTCAAACATCAATAACTCCTCCCATCTCCTTTTCAGCAGCCTCTTATACATATTCATGACTTACAGGGATCAATGAGATGACAGAAAGACTGATGGACAGCAGAAATCGCCTTTAGGATGACAAACACCCTGGAAATCATTTCGAACATTATGACGACTGAAAAGTAATGAAGAGATTTAAACGGATTTTCAAAATGAAAGAAAATGAGATTCACAAAGCTCAGCGCCTTACTGCAGGCAATAATGAAAAACTAGCAGTTAAATTAGTGACACACAATGAGTGGATGAATTATCAATGCTCTGTAGACAGAATTTTTCATAATTCGCAAAGTTCAAGCAGGTGTTGTTTACACACATTACTAAACAAGCGCTGTCAGCATTCACTAAGAACGAGGTTTTAATAAGCTCCTAAAAGAATGGAAAAACACCTGTTTGGGTGAAGATCTTTAAAGCGTGGGACTGAAGAGATGTGATCCAGACACAAGAGCTCTTTCTTAACAATTACAGTTAATGGTGATTGTGTGATGGACACTTGAATGCTGGCCTAACATAATGCTTCAGGTTCTGCTACTGCCAGAAATGGGAAAAAAGTGGAAATATGTTCTCCAGAAGCCCACTCAACTATGCCAGATCAATCCAGACACCTCTGTACAGCGTGATATTACCGACTAGCTCCTCAACGGATCAGTAAACCTCTCAGCATATCCTTATACACATCTCATGGCTCCCATTCCAGTGGCAGCAGAGCTCCTGAGGATTATGGGTAATGCTGGTATGTGATAAAATGAGGTGGATGTTGTGATGAGAGGGGTGGGGCCGAGAGCCGTGGGAGCGGAGCGAGGCCGGTGGAGTGAGAGTAATAATGAGCGACACCTGCCCCACTCACCGGTCTCGAGTCCCACGGAGGAGCTCTGGAAGGATAATTGGGGGAGTGACAGTATTGCAAGGCGAGAGAGGACCAGGCCTGGGTTTTATTTAGTGTTTTGATTTTGTTTGTGCACGGCAGTCATCCGCGAGGGGCTGTCGCTCTGTTTTGTGTTTATTTTATTATTAAAGTTTTATTTAAATGTCCGCTGGTTCCTGCCTCCTCCTTCCCATATTACGAATGGTGTTACAGATGTGTTGTTACATAATAATTCAGAATGCAGCGGCACGACTGGTCTTCAACGAACCCAAAAGAGCCCATGTTACACCTCTCTTTATCTCCTTGCACTGGCTACAGGTTGCAGCTCGCATTAAGTTCAAGACATTAATGCTTGCATATAGAACAGCAACAGGCTCAGGATCAGCCTACTTCCACTATTTATTCTGAACTGAACAATAAACTGAACAATCTAGCTAAAATCAAGCTGGTCTAGACGGTTAATCAGCAGAACTAGCACCTGAAAGTCCTAGTTTCAACTAGGTAGATGATCTTCAGAAGCATTTGTGGCATAATGTTTTTTAAAACATTGAGGCACTGCCATTTAATTAGATATCACTTTAATACATAGTGTTTCTAAGCAGCTTAACATTAATAAAGTGGTAAATAACTGTTATTTGTTATAAAATGCAAAAATATTAAACAAATTCAACTGCAAAGCAGCTCTATAGAAGATAATAGTGTCATTATTCAGCTTAATTTAGTTCAATGTTTCAATTCAATGATGAATAAAACCAATTTATAAATGGTGAAATACTCACAATTTAAATTGAATAGTCTAAACTTATGCGTTAATTAATTAATTAATGCGTTACTTACTCGTTAAAATTATTTTGGTATAGTGGCTGACCAACCTATCGTCAAGGCCGATATTTGGCATTTTTCAAGTATTGGCATCAGCCGATAAGTTTTTCTGCTTGCCCAAACATTTTGACGTGTGCCCAGTTGGTTACAGTGTTTACTTCCTTTTTAATTATTTTTATTAAATATTTATTTATTTGCGAAAACATAATTTGTCATATGAAGTATAAGTATGTTTATTATTATTATGCTTTTCTATGGCAACACAATCAACACCTAAACAGAGCCTCCGGTGGTCAGGTGGTACAGTGGTCAGGTGGTCGTAGCTCTCAGAAAACTCCCACTTCACAAGTTGTAATTATGAGTTCTACAAGGACGTGAACGCTTTTTACAAGGTTCGATATGGCGTGAACGCACCTATCGTTTCAAAGCATTTTTGATGTCAGTTAATTAAAATTTTTACTTTTACTAGTATTATTGTCAGTTAATTTAAATTTTAACATTTACTAGTATTATTAAAATCAAATGTTAATATTATTTAATAGACCTCAACTAAAATGAAGACAATGAACAATGAGCAGTCACAATTTCATTAATTGAAAATGAACGACAAATACTGATTGATAAATACTGTAACAAATATATTGCTCATTGCTAGTTAATGTTAATTGGACCTTATTGTAAAGTGTAACCTTTTTATAATAAGCTCCGCATTTATGCTTTTACTTCCATTGTAAGTACTTTACGGTAACCTCAACTTTCACTTTTTCAAAGACAATGGGACAAACTGAAAAATATACTTAGCACTATGCCACAAATGCTGTTATACAAATTTAACTGGTATTGAACCCAGAATATTCCTTTAAGCTGGTTAGACATGGTCTTAGTCCTCCAACAAACCAGCGATAATATTCCACAAACCAGCCTGACCCTCTTAAACTGGTATGACCTTGTTTTTCCCCCAGGATTCAGAGTTCTGAATCAGATCACCATGAGGCATGCTTTAATTGTCCTCATTGATTCATCACTTTCTTCATTCGCTGTGGCAGTGGGAGTAAGCCTGGCCAGTTTCTTACATCATACACTTGGCATGTCTCACAGATTTCCTCTTCAACTCTAAACTAGCCATAAATCTCTAGTGCTCATGCAGCCCCTGACCCCTCCGCATTGTGCCACTGCTAAAAGAGAACGATAAAAAAAAAACACATGGCTCCTTTAGCACAGCATGAAGGTATCTGAGGCATTGTCCGATGTGACCTCAACAAAAGAGAGCAGCATTTCTATTAAAACATCATCTCTTGACGGTTGGCTTTGTAACACAACAAAGCAGACACCTCCTGATGCACTTGGCTAAACCAACAATAGGTGTAAAGTCAGAATGCGATATGATGTATAAGCTCAGCCCCAATCTAACCAGGATAGTCAATGATGGGAACCACAGTGGAGCAATGTGGGGGGCTGGGAAGGGGAATCTGTGCCCTGCAGGACTCCAATGGGGGAGAAACTAGCATCCATTATTAATGGAAGTCGGCTGCAAGGAGAAATGGATCAAATGTGGCTTTCGGTGGAGCTACTAACTGAAAAACATGAATTATTTGTTGTTCATCTTGCAAGCTTTGTCCTTTTCGTTCTCCTTAAATGTCTTTTTTCACACTGTCGGCTACAATCTCATTTAAAAAAACTGCTCCGCTGGTATCACCGCAGAGATTCGGCGCCATATGGAAAGGTAGAAAAACTGCAGAATTAGCATTTCCCAGTATTCGATGCATTTGTAAGAAACACAAGGTGTCATGAGCGGAATAATTCAATCACAAATTATGGTAAATACCAATAAAACATATGGCTGGTTAATGGAGTCCAGGAGACAATTATGCTCGTAAACCCCCGTGGAGTGAATGACATGGGCTTAAGGCGCAATGCTGCTACCACAGCACATTTAATTCAATATATCAAACTAAGGTGTGGTAATTGTGACAGCACATGATGGCGTGACACAACAGAGAAAGAGAAGGAGGCAGAAAGGGGGTTAATATTGATTGTACAACCTCCTGTCTGAGATCAGCACGAGCTAGCTGGAGATGTGTTTGCAAGCCCAGCGGCTAGCAGTTTACGGCATGTGCCCCCTGGGATGCGAGCGGACACAAATGAGCCTCAAATGAGTCTCCGTTGGTCACGCCACATATTCCAGCTCACCTCCACCCCCCATTCCTTCACATAACAACACATCAAGTGCTGATTGAAATTCAAAATAGGAGCAGCGCACAACGGGATAGACGTAGCGAGGCATCGCAGAGGATCTCAGGGGCCCAGTACAGCACAGCTCCGCAACCACTTAACTACTAGTCAATTTTCCACTGATGTTCTAGAGTGATGTTTGACGATATGTGATTTCATGGGTGATCAATGCTCCGTATAACATTTCTGGTGTTTTTTTGTATTTGCCATGCACCAGAAACACACAACCTTAACGGTCACATTTACTTGTTCATTAGCGGAAAGAACTCGCCGGTTGAAAATGGACGGCAAAGCTTGAAATTATATTAGGAAAGGGTTACCTCGAGTAATTCAGTTACAAGGGTTCAATAACAACGACCCGAATGAGTTCCAGAGCTCGTCAAGGACCCAAAATCAATTTGTGCACTACAAAGCATTACAAATGAACGAAGGTTTGTATTAGGTAAATCTCATTCTAAAGATCATCGCTCCCAGTACACTTAAATTAACCAGACTCAAAAAAACATTGAAAGACTAAAGGCTAAACTTAACTTCAGTTAAAAGAAGAGAGGTATCATTGCTGTGAAAGGCTCGTGAGGTGAAATCAACAAATTTCAGTCAATAAAATTTTGGTCATAATTAGAACGTGCATGAATTCAACTATATATCTTAAACTTAGAGCTGTGTTGTTTACAATTTATGCAAACATCTTCAAAGAGAACTTGTGACTTGGACCAGTAGGAAGCCAATTATTAATGTCATAGCATCTAGCGATGCACCAATTATTATTTTTATTTTTTTTATTAAACCGAAGCATTAATTTGGTTGGAAACCAACAATTTTGTACCAATGAACCAGTTGTAGCACTGAAAACCTTTTTCTTTTGCTGCCTTAACCAAATATTTTTGGTTTTTGCATTACTACCAGCAACCATGCAGTTCAAAAACCGCACAATAATGCAAGAACAACAATTTAGAACAAATAAACAACACATTAATATTGTTTATTCAGATAAACATTCATAATTTACTAGTGAAAAAAAAAACAAATAACCAAAATTCTGAAAAAAAACATCAGCTCTATTTTGCCTCAGAGATCACTTCAATTATTTGTAATGTTGGCTGAGAAAAAACCCCAAAAAACAATGTTGTGTTTTTCTGTGGGTTTTGTTTTTCATTTCCCAACAAAATTATCTTCATGAGCACTAAAGCTCATTCACAGTGCTTACACAAGGGGCTGGACACTGTTTGCTGGCTGCAGATAGATGTGAGGCCCACACTTCCTAATGGCTTCCTGTATTTCACAGTACGGTTTCCTTTCAGGGAAATTTTATCAACCCACTTCAGCACTGACCCAAAACCACAATTCACAAGTCACCTACTTTAATTAAAAGCGATTGAATGCGCTGAAGGCACCCTTCCTCTAAGAGCAATGAACGAGAAAAAAAGAGAGTGATATAAAAAATGAATTGAACGGGGATGAGTTTATTGAACTAGAACCAGGAGTGCAAAAAACTTCATTTAATCTCACATAAGACTGAAATGACAAATCTTTTTCATATCGCCATATTGCGATCTAATCAAAATAAAAGTGTTGAAAAGCTACTAGGAGAAATTACACAAGGAGAGTCGACATCATAAAGCGGAATGGAACTTTTGACCTACTGGAGAATATTACACACTCTTTAAATAAATGGGGCATAGAAGAATATGTCTGGAGCCTGTGGGCTCAATGCAAGCTGGCATAAGCGAGTGGTCCAACCCTCATTAGAAATTAATTACCACTGTAGTCAGCGTGGGGCAGCTGTACAGTCTCTATGTATCTAAGGCCTTACCCAGGGGGAGCAATTGAACCCCTGACCCAACCCCACTTTTCGGCAAGCAATGTGCGACACCACCCTGACTGTGAATTACTGGCCCAGCCATGCTGGGAATGCAGGCAGCAGCAGCGAGGCTCTAAGTGGGCTGGTATGGGTGGGTCGGCCCAGTCCACTGCCCAGTGAAGGTTAATCTTCTTCTAGGAATTCCTCTGTGAAACCCTACTGGCTATATAAAAAAGAAAAAAAAAAAAAAAAAAAAAAAAAAAGAATTGTCTATTTTGCCCTAGAAAAGATATAAAGTTTAATTTGATATAATCTGATTGCAACTGTTAATTATCCAATCATCACGTTATTGTGTACATGATTCTGCTTATGCTAATGAAGTGGGGCGATTGTTTAAGTGTCTAGAGGTGAGAAATGGAAGATAAAAGTAGTATTTTGTTTAATTACCATACGTAAAAAGATCCCGGAATAGCGGCTTTCTGTAATTGCTTTTTGATGAACATAATGGGCCTGATACCACCGCACAAAATTATTGGTGAATGCTTTCTCTTCCAAAATTGTCCAATTACCAATATCAAACCTCATTATAAGGTGAGAGACAACAGAAACAAGAAAAATATTATTTGTGTACCTTTGTTAGAAAGAATCCTCTGCTTCTGAAAAAAAGCCTTCTAGTCAAATATTAAACGCCGGTCGTCCCCCAGCTAATTGCTTCATTTTTGTGTACCTAAGTGAAAAGGGGCACATTTGCATAGGTCTGTAGCAGCAATTACTTATATTGAGGCCCACATGCAATCTGCATAAAGAATTCTGCAGAATGAATTTAAATGGGGAAAATGTGTTAAACTGCTTAGAGTACTAAACTCTTAATAGTAGCTCAAAGTTTCTAGTCCACCCAGAGTGTTTGGAACTGTTCAAAAGAAAATTACTTTTGAATCACTAATGAAATGTTGGATGAAGGGAAAAGAATCAAATAATTAGACTGAATATTTTTGTAATTAAAAAAAAACAGATTGGATGAAACTTTTGTGTAATTACCATTCTCTGGAAACCTGTGGAGCTTTCTGTGGATTTTCTGTCGGTGCAGGTTCCACGTAGGCATACTCATTCCACAGGTAACTGGTCAAATATGCATTTTCATCAAGTCTTTTCCATAAAACAGCTCATTAGGCATCTACAGTAACAGCTGGCCTCCCTTTAATGATGCCCCCTTCCATACAAACTCACTCGGTGGGATCATGTGACACGTGTCCAAGGGTCCAGTGCTGGAATGTCAGGCCTACTCTGCAGGTGCTTTCTTGCTTTATCTTCTTCACATGGCTGTTTTTTCTCTAGTTGCATTTATCCATCATAGGGTCAGAGGTCAATTCTTGAGGTCAGGGACCCAGAGCAGCTGGTTTCCATCATTCCTGCTGATCCTAACCATCGGGAGGAAATTCTTCATATCTCATCTTGCAAGCCCTGCAGCTGCAAGACCATCTACAAGTTATAAATGGAAACAAGAAAACCCTAGAAACCACCCAAACTGTCTAACACCATAACAATACATACCTAGAAAGGTAAAAATCTACGTTAATTTGAGCGTGATGTGAAACACCATAAAGGTTAAGTTATGCACAGCTCTTTCTGGCCTTCTCGAGGACTTATAAAGAGAATAAAGAGCATATCCTCACAATCACAAAAGCAACTGCATTCACCTGACCTCTTTCAAAGACTCATTTCAGTTAAGATACAGTATTCAAAAACAGAGATTCTGTAAACATCTCAATTGTGAAATACATAATAAACATGCATTCTAACAGATATATTCAGAAAAGCATCTTAAGCGGAAACCTTGACACGTCCTGCATTTAATTGTCAAAGAATATTCTGAGAATATGCCACCATTTATTCACCCCTATGTCTTTCTTTTTCAAAGTGTGCAAATCCAGTTCACATTTATTGTAATATGAAAAAAGATAAATCAATATATTTTATTACAATTTTCCAATTTTTTATCTGGCAGAACCAAAGATGATGTATGGATTTTATAATATAGTAATAATAGTCATAGTAAAATATATTAAAATGTCACTTTTCAGGAGACCTGCACCTTTAATGAACAGTGACAACTGGAAAATTCAGGTTACTAATTTACATTAAAAAAAAAGAGCAAATATTCCACTGTTTAAATTTCGAGTCCCGGTGTTCCATCTTCCATGCTTCCTTGGTTAAGCAAAGGAAGGAGTGTTTGCTTTTCAAACAGGCAGGTATGACAGCCCTTTCCGGACCTTTGCGATAAACCAAAAGTCAACCTCAGGATGGCGCGTCGAGAAGATCTTAAGCACGTCTTGAGCTGCCAAGGGCAACAAGCTGAGTTCAGGCAGACTGGCACTGAGCTTCTTCACAATCCATCTTCAGTGATACATCTAGACTACAGCTCTCTACCACACTGAGGCCTTTCCAGAGAGCCGTGAGGGAAAGGCCCCTGCAGTGTCCGTCATCAGTGTTCAAGCAATGTGCAACTACAGGGTGCTTCAATCACCTTCAATGATTTCACAGCTTTAGTCTGCCGGGACGCTTGGCACAGATATCAGTTCATGCTGTCGTTACTCACATATAACATTTACTGCTGGGACCAGAGAAATGAAATACAGAACAAGTTTGCTTGTCAGCATATTCAGCAGGTGTGTGGGGGAGAGTATAATGACTGGTCCTTTCAGATTTTTGTGATTAAGTGAAATGTTACACAACAGGCCATAAAGAAGGCAGACCCCATTTCATGATCGCTCAACTATTAGCACAGGAAGATGGAGCGGGAACAATACTAACTAATATGGTAGTGCATACGAGCAACCAAGCTGCCCAGGCATTGTCGGAAAGAAGAACAAAATCTAAACATTCCAAACTAACTGGGTCAGCAATAAATGGGTTTTATTTGGACTGAGCAGAGAAAGACCAGTTTTGAACATGGAAAAATGGTTCCCTACAAATTGAGAGCTCTTATTTGTTCTACATAGTTCAGCATTTGGGATCAGTGGTATGGTGCTGACTGTGAAATGTGCAGAACAGAACTCGGGAAGTTGCGGTGAAATCACACATATGTGCAAATCAGATTTTTGTTGTTGTTGTTGTTGTTGTGTTTGTTTAAAAGCAAGTTTCAAAGGGCCAGTTAAAAAAAATAATAAAAACAATACCATTATTGTCTTGTAAACTACAAAAACGCAAATTTGTGAAAATGTTAACGTCATGCACATGTGTATTAAGTGTTTTGTGCAGGGCACGTAGTGTTTCTTTACAAGGTGACATCGCCAACTGCTGGCCTGGCTTGTTTAATATAACATTTTTAGTAATTTTCGCAAATCGGTGTATTCACAGAACATTTTCACAACATTGTTGTCTGGATCCACAACTTTTCAAAAACTCAAAGCCATCCCTTTTCAGTTTTTAGTTTTTAGTACATCTTTGTGGTGGCATAAACTAAGATTCTTGGCCGTATACAACTCGGGTCCTCATTCAAGTTAAGTTATGTACTTAAGTGGTATAGTTATCAAGTTAAGTGATGTAAAACAACTGATGCAGGACAAGTTACATTCTGAGAACTTAAATCTTTAACCCTACATATTAGCAATAGTAATAATGTTGTGTATTTACTAATAAAAATATATACTGAATAGCTCCTCATAATTGGAGCTATTCAAATCTAGTTTAATATTACCTTAATTCTGAATTGTAAAGGTGAACACACTCACAACAAGAGAAAGATACTGCAAATGGCTTATCAGTACCTCTAGTTGAATTTTGTTTCATTTTACCAAGTACAAGCATTCATATCACACATGCATCATAATCTTCTCCAGCTGCTGAGGCTGGCAAGAGACACAGCAGCAAGAATTCACCCGCAAACAGAAATCCACTGAGAACTGCAACCACTCAGATCCCAAATGAGGGTGTTGACCACCAAACGTTCCGTCGGCCTGACCATTTGATCGGAATTCCTTCAACAACAACAAAAAGCTGTACACTACCTCATGTGTATTTGAGTAGACTGGTCATTTTCTCAAATGATACACTAAAATAGTGTACTCAGTAACATAATGATACACTACTGATGGTAATAGTGCAGAATTGAGCAGGTTTGGCTTGGATCGGCAAAAACCTTTCCAATAATCTTATACAGCGGAAGCTCAACATTTCAATAATTGGACTCAAATTTTCACAAGTAGCTCTAACCATTCATACCTCAATTTAGAGACCACCAAAAAATAAATGCTGGTGAGCAGTGTTGATGTTAAGGCTTCCTGGCACAGCCAATCTAGTAAAGGCAAGCTTGGAATGGAATACTTGAGCCAACGTACCACTTACTACACACTGTGCAGTACATACTGTACTATTTTTTTATATATATAATTGAAACAGCATGCAACATTGAAATTTTCAAACTGTAGCATGCTGAACTGTTGCCATATGATCTCACTACGTGGCATGTTTGAAACAACGACTTACATCTGCCATTGAAATAAAATACGACAATTCATACTCCAATTCTGAGTCATTTTTTCTGTCTGATCCAATGGTAAATCAAGAAACAGAGATGACATTGATTATCCATGTAGATAGCGGGGAAAGTTGAGTGCATTGCATTCTGGGATACAGCATCCTATGTAGTGTGCTCTGGTTGTATCCTCATTGTGGTAAATGTTGTAGGTCATCCATTTAATTCAATTTATTTCAAAACCAAAATCAATTTGCCATGACATAGTATGAAATAATAATTACATCCCCTCCCAAACATACCAACACAATGCCTTATCGCTTAGTACAAGGACAATGAAAGGGTTTGATTTCCTTACAAAAAAAAAAAAAACCAAATTATATGTTGACAAATATGAGGTCAAATTAATAACCAGCACTTTTGCTGCTTGTGCAATAAACAAATAACTCCATCAATCATAATCCATTTACATGCTACTATCAAGCCTTCATTTACACATCAGGCAATTAGCCAAAGGCCCACTGTCCGTCTAAATTAATAAAGAATACTGAAGGCTAGATCTCTCAGCTGGAGCTTATTGTGATGCCCTATTTCCAGCAAGATTCAATTGCTGACAATACTTAATTTGTTACTGTGATATTGATCCTCTTTGTTCCTTGATATCTGAAAACATGCAGCTGCAACAGTAATGATGACTTTGGATAATGATTATAATGCACAACAACACACAGCTATATGGCCAAACAGGCTATTGCACTTATGGGATATTACCAGAAAAGCCATCCATTTATCTATGATAAAAATATCTCTCTCTACATTCTGAAAATAAGCTAAATACAATACAGCTTTTACTAAAAAGCTCTTTGCTGGTACCATAGTCCAGTGATGGCATTAGAAGGATGCCATTGTAAGGAATAATTAAGAGTAAACAGCAAACTACATTGTGTTACCATTGTACCATTGTAAACATATGTATAAAATAGTAATATATGTAGCGGTAATAGTGAGGCATCAAAATGATATTTTGAACAAATCCTAAATCAAAGATGTAAATTTTGCTGAAGACCAAAACCAAAAATAAAGTTGCGTAATTCAAATGGGGACTGTTCATGGCGTTTTGTCATTAGATAATAAATCAGTCGTAGTAAAGTTCTACTACAGCAACGAGTCATCGTCTAATATTTCAGATTTACATTGTAGTTAAGCATAGTTTGTATTAATAGTAAAGTATATCCACACACCTCACATGTTCATGGCTTCGGTCATAGAGAAAACTGCTATTATTTTACTTGCATTACCAAATGTTTGGAATAAAATTTTTTTATTTTTTTTTTAAGTATTGTCAATACAGTCCTTTTGTTGAGGTCCTGCTTAGGCCTGTGCAATGAAGGCCTCTGCGAAGGAAGCAGATCGCTTGCGGCACTGAGTGGTCGCAGACAAGGTTGTGAGGGTGTTTATACAATTTAACATGATGTTTATATTGTCCATAGGGAACCCATCAGCACACAATTCACTCCCAGCAGGATTATGCAGATAAGATGGGATGTAAAAAGGATGCAATGACATCTTATTTAAAAACACACACACACAAACTCTCACTTGAAGACATGCCCATTTCCTTTCCAGCACAATGAAGAGTTGGAATGCTGTTATCAGTGAGATGTAGGTAACCTGAACTTTCAAAACTGCTTTTGATTCACATATGTGTGCTTCAGGACCTCAAAAAACATGTTTCAAGTAAACACATATTTTCGGAAGGGGACCCCACAATTAGTAACTTGAAACTCGCTCTCCGCATGTAGGTCCAATTCTCTGGAATCAATCAAAACTCCCAAAGGAACTCCCTGTTCCCCCCCTTAATCTCCTGGTTTTATTACTTTCCAGACAGAGTCTGCCCATTCCACCCAGCCCCCCATTCCTCTCTTATGTACTGATCTCGAGCAAAGCCTGTGATTTTTTACCACAGCACATTGCTTTTCATGCAGCAGAGCAGCTTTCATCAGCCTCCACACGCAAGACAGCCCAGCCGCAAACTCCACTACGGCCTGCTCTCTCCGGACATGATCCTGATAAACAAGCTCACGGATCCAAACTAGTGAAAACATGTTAACCAATACTAATGAAAGAGTTAAATGATGCATCATGCAAAATTAAATGTGAGCCTTTTCATATTCAATTTGAACAAATGTTATGAATGCACTAAACAAAATATTAATAGATTCAATTGCTCTGAAGCAAAATCACAACCACCTTGCTCTAAAGGCATATTTAGACAGCTGAGTTAAGGCTGCTCTATGCTGGATCCCTATTCTGTGCCAGAATGCAATGCAATCGCACATAACAGTTATTCACATCTTCCCATTTATAAAAAGGATGTTTAAGAAATTATGAACAGTGTAAATACATTTATGTTGCCTTTGTGCAGCATTAACCAATCTGTATAAATGCAGCATTTTCAGGTAGGCTATATATCTATATCAAGTGCTATCTTTTCACTGTAAATGTTGTATGCAAGCAATGGTTTTTGTCCCAGGTATATTCTTTTTGGTTTCCATCAGAGCAAAGTAATTCACTTTCTCTCTTCACCCCAGAACTGGACAGCCACCAAAATAAATAGGATAGATTTTCTTCCCAAAACACATATTTCTCATTTTCTTCTACCTTATTCGACCTGAAAAATATAAATGGATAAACCACTTTTTTTTTCTTTTTTTTTGCCTTTTTCTTTTTTTGTAAGATATAATGCAGAAGATCTACGACTTCTTACGGAGACAGTATAAGCACCGATTTCCACAGACATGAGGTTATTAGCCTATAATTAACGAGGCTTTATTTACTTATTTTCCATGAGGCCGGTTTGGCGATTCATTATTTAAGAAAGGTATGAGGTTTTCTATTCAGGTGAAATTGTGAAGGTGTTAATGAAGATCACACCTTTGCAGTTAATGAGCCTTTTTTCAGTGCAAACATAAAGATTGCAAAGCGATAGTACACCTTTGTTTTGATTTAGGAGTCTGTATGAACAGAGCGTGTTCGATAAACTGGACAAAATCCTTGATTTGGTGATAGTTGTAGAAGTTAGTCACACATAGTATCACATACATTTTCACACATTTGTCACTTTTACATTAACAGACGGCGGGTGGCGATACAGAAAGTTTTAATGCTCGTGAACCTTACCTTTTTCAGCATGTGAAACTGTGATCGTGAGGCAGAAAAGAGAGAGGAGCAGCCGGGCTCCCCGCTCCGCCATCACTTTAAACACAAATAAAAGTAGTGTGAAAAGCCTCGAACTCAATCCGTATTTAAAATCCGTCTGATCGCGCGCACGGATCAGTTCAACAGTGTGAACACATCCGGAACGAGTTACTTCCGAAAGTTGCCGAGGGAAACATGAAGCTCGTTGAGCAGAGGCACGACCAGCCCGAGGAATGCGCTTTAAAACTTCAACAGGCGACCGAGTGAAATCAAAGTCAATCCATATTTCCGAGATTAAACCAACGCCGAGCTGGACAGGAGCGAAATGAGAGGCGTCAGTGCAGACATAATGTGTAAAGGTGAAGAGAGAGAGAGAGAAGAACGACAGCCTTGGACGGTTGGAGATATTTTTCACTGATCACAGAGAGAGAGAGAACAGCAGGAATTCAGATCGGACCCTGGGAAAACCGGAACTGGATCAGAAAGAGATCAGGATTCATCACACGTGGCCATCACAAAAGCCTGGAATGGCTTTAAACACTTCTTACCATCTTGAACACTATTTCATTTGAAGTCATTTTTATTGGCTTTTTTTTAACAGTTGAATGCTTTAGTTTACATTCAGATCCATATGATTGAAATACCACACACAAGGACCTACCAGATCCTTGATCTGGCAAACGGTTTTTAAACCTTTTGTTAATAATGTATCGAGACTAAATGAATAAAAAACATTTAGGAGGAACAAACGTAACTTAAAACTTTACTTAGAAATAATTGGCTAAAGAAATATATCAACAACATTAAGGTGGAACAAAGCTAGTTGCAAATGCACAAGTAACAAATCTTGGGTAACAAATCTTGGGTAACAAACACATTCAATGTCACAAATTCATATTTCATAGTTTGTTAATTAAAGACTAAAGTTATGTTGGTGCCGTTGTGCCAAACATTCCCATGGGGAGGTTATGTTGTGCCAACTGTCTTTACTCACACACTTGTTCTGTATGATGTTTGCCAAGTGGCATAATTGATCGCAGGCGTCCATATACTATATCAAAATGTAACTAGTTCCAGTGCTAGTAGTCAGCATTCATATATTTCAAATATTCTCTCTAAATTATTATTTTTTAAATATATTTCAAAATACTTTTTTGTTGTCATTTTGACACATAAAAATGGAGAAGTCTTGACAGAAGTAATGTGACAAAAGCATTTTAATTCAACTGCCTCTGAAAAATGCAACATTTTCAGATCTGCTCTGGAAACATTGACTTGGAAGAGCTCCATCTACTGACAGATTTACTCATGGTCCTGATTGATCACCATGTTCTTGTGCCATTGTGTTACTTCAAGGTACTTAAAATAGTGCATGTCTGTAAAACATATTCCATGGTCCTTTTTTTGTTGGGTTTTGTTGAGTTTTCTCCTAATCAGTATCCTGTTTCGTAAAGGAAGGTGAGTAAATTCCTCAATGAAAATGTTGTGTCTATATTTTCATCCTTTGGGTGTGAACAGGATATTAGAGTCAATTCTCACATTAACCATGCACTGCTTACCTCAGTAACACTACATCCTTTGTAATCTGCATAAGCAATTAATATTCACCATTTACCTCTAGTGTACTACACATTATTTGCTGTGGTGAAATTGCTGCATTGTACAGGTTGTACACATGAGGTGCTGGCTGTTATTTTATGCTAATAGTGATATGGGATCTCATACCACTCGAGGCCGAACACACTACTCTTGATTAGCTTAAAACCTTTGAGATGCCCTCAATGTGTTCTCCAGCCAGAAAACAGAGATCCTTGCTTTCTGCAAGAGCCTTGCATGGATTTCAAGGGCCTCTATTTGTACCTGTCTGGACAGACGTGAAATATGAATGTTGGAATGATGGACAGAACCGAATTGTACATCTGCACGGCTACTTTTGTGTTTATCTCACTTGGTGGCTGAAGGATTAAAGCACTTGGCAGTGAAACCGCTGAGGATTACAGGGATTAATACAGGTTTAGAAAACGCTAGCGGAATTAATCTGATCACTGTAAGCACTGAACCCTATTAATTTAAGGCAGATTATTTGGTTGTGGACGGGGACATCATATGTCATATGGACACCAGTGTTTGCTGAATTATCAGTATTACAGCCCACAGACTCATCTTGACTGACGCAGGTTAATATATCTTCACCTTCTATGCATTTTGTGTTGTTAATGTTACATCTACTCACTTCTTTCTAAGTGTTTTTATGTCACTCTTCTTCTTTCCAAAATAAATTGTCCTGTCACCGTTTACTCACTATAATGTCTTTCCAATTCTGTATCAATTCTTGGATACATTTTGAAGAATTTTTCAAGCTTCAAAAATCATGCAAAACACCATAATAGTAGTATAAAAGTGGTCTATTTGACATTATGTTCCAAGTCGTGTGTGTGAGAAAATGATTAATGTTTATGCCTTTAGCTACTTATAATCGCACTCTCAAGTAAGCTATAGCCAGATCATTTAAGGAGTCATGTGATGCGATTTCAATTTTTTTCTCTCTTTGGAGTGTTACAAGCATCTCGTTGCATGAAGAAGATCTGTAAAGTTGCAAAGTCTAATCAAATCAAAAGAGATATTCTTTATTAAAGTTTGGATTTTTCCACGGCCTCCTATTATGGCTCATTTAAACACGCCCTCACGTGTCTAAGTCATGATGTGGGAATATTTGCATAACACCGCCCAAATTTTCATGCAAAGAAAGAAGGCGTAATTTTGATCTCGCTGTTGTCGATGGCACCATTTCGTGGAGACACTGTTTTTCATTGTGAAAGCGAAAATACTTTGTTTGGCCTTCCAAAAGAGGACACAACTAGAAATCAGTGGTTAAGTTGTATCCACAATACTGTTGTATTGAACCCAAATATTCTGATGTGTGCAGCGCATTTTATGGAGGACGAGGACGGTTTCCAGAGTAGCCTACAATGCCGGTGTCTGTTTCTATACAACTTTGCAAGGACAGTCTGGCGCTTCTGACTCACAGTCTGTAAGTACGAAGTGTGTTTACATATGTAATGAATTTGCCACTGATGATTCAAACACTAGTTTTAAGCAGTGTAGATTAGCGTTTGTTGTTTGTCATTTCTCCGATCACAAATCACTGCGTGATTCACAATGCAATATATAAAAACACAGTATAAGTCATAATCAGTAATTATGTCCCCACTGGATGCAACAAATGCCTCATTTATAATATGTTTTATTATTTTTGTCTTGTCATGCTGGAACACAACATCACAGTATGGTAAGGCAGCATTTCCCAATGCAAGTCTTCTTATTACATATCACGTTTGTTCTATTCGCAAATTATATAGCGCAAATCAATGAATGAATGTTCAGAAGTGAAGTAAACTTCAATGGATTACCACTGCTCAGGGAGCAATGAACACGGTGCAGGGATTATATCAATTGGAACACAGTTCATGCACATAGCTCTCTTCTTACGAGCCTTTTATATGAATCAGGTGTGTAGACTAAGAGAGATATGCAAAATATGCAGAACCAGGGCGGTGTGAGGACTGGGATTGGGGACCACTGTGGTAAGGGGCGTGACAATTACGTCACACACTTGAGATATCGGGCCAATCAGAGAACACCTCGCTTTTCAGAACGATGAGCTTTGTAAAATCAGCGTGTTTCAGACAGGCAGGGCATAGAGGAGAATAATGTGTTTTTTGAACCATAAACCGAATAAACACATTGCATTACACCATAGACACAAAATAATGTTCTTTTTAGAAAGGTCACATGACCCCTTTTTGTATGAAGTATGATGAACACATTTTACAAAACATGTTACAAAAATAATTTAAAATGAAAGTTTATTACACTAGAGATAAACATATATACTGTTCAAAATTAAATGTTTTCTGGTTTTGTGATGAACTTCCCCTTTACACCTATGTTATCTCGCTGCATCCCACAAAATCTCTTTGAGTACAGCAAAAAAAAATAAAAAATAAAATAAAAAAAAGTAACTGCCAAAATGCTGTATTTGTTTGCAGTTACTTTCTTTGCTAATGCAGTGACATTCAGACATTTCTAATGTGTGCAAATGATGATCACTATATATCATGGTATTACGGTTACTATATGATACGTTTATTGTATTATGATGAACACAAAATTCAGTTTTTAAATTAGAATATTATTTCTAAAGCAAAAAAAGTGATCTAACTAAGAGGGCTTTTACACTGGGCTTGTTTGCTGCGGTCCGAGCCCGAGCGCGATTGTTCCCGGCGACTCAATAGTTTTATCGAACCCAGGTGCATTTGCAGTCACCTTACGTCATCGCAAACGCACACAGAAAACACATGGAGAACACAACGCGACTGAGCATAGTTGTGATTTTTTTTTTTTTTTTTTGTTATTTTGATGCTATTATGCACAGTATAATAATTAATTTTCATTATTTAATTTTCATTAATTAAATTTTGACTTTTAGGAGTGTGTGGAATCAACCTCTGCTCTCTTGTGTGTTGAGGAAACAATGATATCGACAGTGTTACGCATGCTCGGGATACTTTACTTCCTGCACAAGAGTGCACCTCCGTGTTGCTTACACATTCAGCTCGGGAGCAACCGAACTCAGACCTCCTTCTCCAGGTAGGAGAAGTGCGCACTGACAGCGTTCACATTGGCAATTTTTCATGCGAACCATGCCCTGTTCTGCTCTAAACTGCCAATGTGAAAGCCCTCTAAATGGTTCCCAACCCCGGTCCTGGAGGCATCTCAACACTGCATATTTTGCATGTCTCTTTAATCAAACACACCTGATTCAGGTCATCAGCTCATTAGTAGAGATTCCAAGACAGGGGTGTCAAACTTAATTCCTGGAGGCCCAGAGCCCTGCAGAGTTTTCAACCCTATAATTAAACACACCTGATCCAACTAATCAAGTCCTTCGGGCTTATTTGAAATGACATTGTATGTGTGTTGGAGCAGGGTTGGAACAAAACTCTGCAGTGCTCTGGCCTTCCAGGAATTGAGTTTGACACCCCTGTTCCAAGACCTGAAACGTGTGAGAGAAAGGAGACATGCCTCCCGGACCAGGGTTGGGAACCACTGGTCTGACTCAAACTGCGTCTGTCTGAAAATGTATTTGCCCCTGTACATATTAACTCCTAAATCTATGATACAAACCATAAATCCATCAATATACAAAAATAATTAGGAACACATTCACATGTCAGTGATTGTACTACAAACATTTTCTTTTGTGATTTTGAAAAACTTCATGTACAGCCAGCAATGCTGTCAAAATGTCCACACAGATCCACAAAAAAAAAAAAAGACTAAAACGCTATATTACAAATACCAGGCGAGTAGTTGGCAATGTCACTTTGTAAAGAAACACTACACGCCTGCGGGCTGAAAACTGACTGACTGACAAAAATTGACTGAAAACATAATTTGCATGCAAATGATGTCACCGTTTGTGTTTTCAGGACCCCAAAAAGCCGTTGACCAATAAAAAGCATGAAAAGTATCAATTTCTAGCTGAAAATTGTGTTTTGTAAACACCCTCTTGAGCATTCCTAATGGGGCTCAGCTGTACCAAATGCCTGATTACCAACTAGGGCCTGATTACTGCCAGCCCTGTTCAATTAAACCAAGGGGTCATATGATGTTGCTAAAAAGTTCATTATGTTGTGTATTTGGTGTAATGCAATGCGGTTTAAGGTTCAAAAAACACATTCTTTTCCACATAATGTACATTATTGTTGCTCCTCTATGCCCCGCCTTTCTTGAGATTTTACAAAACTCGTTGTTCTGAAGAGTGAGGTGTTCACTGATTGGCCAGCTATCCAGTGCTTTGTGATTGGCTGAATACATCAAGCATTTGATGGAAATATTCACCCCTTAACATACTGTGCTGCCATCTACCTTTACAACGAGACAAAACCAATAAAACCCATTACTAAAAAGGCATTTGTTGCATTCAGTGGGGACATAATACATCAACATTTCTCCAAGAGCACAGTGACGATTCATCCAGAGAGTCACAAAAGACCCAAGGACATCATAGAAGGAACTGCAGCCCTTTCTTGCATCAAAAAAGGTCTCTGTTATTATCTGAAAGACACTGGACAAAAAAGGAAAAACTCCATGGCAAAAACTCAAACTAACCCAAATGAACATGAAGGCTCATCTGAATTGCCAAAACACACCTTGATGGTCCTCAAACTTTTTGGGAGAATGTTTTGTGAACTGAAGAGTCTCATGTGGGATGTTTTGAAGACTGATGTCCTGTTACATGTAACATAAACCAAACACAGAATTCTGCATACATACTGTTCATACATACATAAAATAAACCTACCTATCAGTCAAGCATGGCAGTGGCAGTGTACTAGTGTGGAGATGCATTGCTGCTTCAGGGCCTGGGCAACTAGCAGTAACTGCGGAAAACATGAATTCTGCTTTCTACCAGAAAAGCAGTCTGTAAGTCTGTAAGATGAAGCCGGAGCATGACGAGATTATGCTTTTCAAGCTTGAAATGTGCTCCAATGTGGTTGAACTAAAGCAGTTCTGCAAATACAAGTGGGCCAAATTTCCACCACAGTGCTGTAAAAAAACTGATCTCCAGTTATCAGAAGGATTTGGTTGCAGTTATTGGCACAAAGATTTTAAGTTTAGAGGGCTATACATTTTTCACATCAACGATATACAATTTTTTTTTTTTTTAAGTTTTTCCTTTGTGTTTTAGAAAAGTTTAGAGTAACTGGCAAAATCATTCTTTAAAAGGATCAACAAAAATGACTAACAACGTTGTAATATGCATTCCAGGCCAGTAGTTGGCAATGTCAATGTCAATCTGAACACATACACATTCTCATACATAACACGCTTGTTCATTACATCACTGCTTTCACAATTTTTTGTCACTTACACAAAGACAGTATCATTTTCAAAAACGAGCATAAAAACTTGTTCAAACGTTGTTGTTGTGTAAATGAATGGCCGAAATACATAAAAAATGTAAAGTTGGATTTTCTGTATGTGTAGCCTATATTTGTATTTATATCATGGTTTTGTGGCAATAGACAAAAAATAAACAAATTGTTTAAATAATAAAAAATTTCAATAATATGTAAGGTCTTTGTAACCAATATTCTCTCTCGATCTAACACACCAAATATTTCTCTCATGATACTCAGGGAGCTGCAGGTAGTGAATTCCCTTTGGAGTGGCACTCGAAAACATGCTACAACATGACAGTGGTTTTGACACAAATACTTTTATACTTCTCAGGGTGGCTTATGAAAATGATCTCAGAAGAACAGAACTTTCCGAACAGTAAATCCTTAAATTTGTCTTAACTTCAAAGCAGAGAACAGTTCATTTGGGTAGAAGATGAAAAGAATAAAAAAAATCTGAAATGAAGAGAGCAGAGACTAATGATCTAAAGAGGGTCGGCCATCTTTCACCCCACCGGGGGGCTTAGCATTTGGAGGCTGACTTGTCCCACAGCACAGCAGGGGAGCCATACCAAGATGGAATGCCCAAAAATTGCCTGTCACAAATTCAGAACAAATTCTGGGTGTCTTGTGCATCACATGGCCAAAGCCTCTTAGAGTTTGTCAAAAAAAAAAAAAAAAACGTGGTTAATTTCACAGATGTTAGTGTTATTGATAGACAGCATAATAACAAAGTAGAACAAGAGGAAATGCTGCACTTTATTTAAAGTGTATACCATGGAAGTGATGGATTACTGTAGTTTTTGAACATAATTGAATAATGATGTAAAAGGCTTTAATGTAAGAAATTTATTTAACCAATTGTTATGCATATAAAGTGAGCACAATGAAACAGCACTTTAACAGACAACTTTTAATTCCGAAATTGGCCACATTTCCAAATTCTTTGTGGTTAAGAGCTTTCTTCCTGACAGAGGAGGTGGGCTGTTGTTGTTGGAAAGAATATGATCACTTAAAGGGGTTCTTTCAATAGTAGTGACTGCATGAACTTGCAAGATGTACAACAGTGAGGGAATATGAAATGCCCAAATGTTTATCTCGCACTCGTTTTAAAACCAATCTGAATCATGACTCTTTCTGCCTGACAAGCACACAATCAATATCTTGAGCATTTGATAAGAAAATCCAACTCCACATCTTATTAATTCTACATTTTGCACAGAGGATTCCTTTCTGTGATAGAATATTAGATTGTGTTGCATATAGAAATCATATCCCATATATCCATAGGATCTATCCATCCATCCATCTATTGATGCTTGCAAGTACTATAAAATAAAACATTGAATAAAAAGGTTTTGGTGGAGAGATAAAAACTGTGAGAAAAACTGGGAGGAAATGTGGGAGTAATCATGTTTTTTTAATGATGTGCAATCATACATTGTAACAATTCATTTTGTAAAGTCATATGCATATGCATGTGCTCTGTTTCTCTGTTTTTCTTGAAGAAGTCATTGACCTTGGACTCTCTGGAACCGTGTCTTTCACTTCGTTGGCCATTATTTATGTTTATTTATACATGTTCTTGGCAAAAGCTTGCTTGCCAAAGCAAATTATCAGAAAACACAGATACTGTGTTGTATGCAAGTATCCAAGTCAAGTATTTGGATGAAAAAATGTGTAGTGGGGTGGGGTGAAGGAAAGACGTGAAAGACGTGAACTACCAAGAATTACACAAGATGTTGAAAAAGTTTGATGGGGAAATAATGGAAATAAACTGACTTTATTCCCTTGGTAGAGAAGGAGATGAAAGAGTCTTGGTAATACTTGGGTTCCAGATGTTTATGCAATAGGAAACCAAACTAAATCGAACTGTAAGGACCCACATTATACTTGGAGATAAATCTACTGTCATTGTGTAAACATTCATATTCCTAGTGTGATGGATCTCCCAGATGCGCGTTCTGCTTGCCATCAATACTGTAAACACTGTTGATGATTCACTCTAAACAACCTGACTAACAAACCTAAATATTCTGCGAGAGAAATGTTGATCACTCTCAAAAGACGAAAATGAGCGAGATAATCTGTTCCACCGAGAGGAATCTGTACTGCAGCCGGTTTTTGTTGCAGTAAGTCACAAGAAAGGAATTGCAATTTAGTCTTTTAGACTAATGTCATGAACAGAGAATGCATTTACCTCATCTATACAATTTTGCTTCATTTGAACATTACCACAATAAAACTCTGAAACCTTTTAAGGTAAAGGAACCTACTGAGTAACTACATGTATGCAAACTTCCTTGAACAATGGAATGCTGTTATCAGGTAAGATTACTTGAGCACACATTTAGACCCACCTGCTCTAATGATAAACTGGGTTAATGCATGTTTACGAATGTCAGGCTCATTTCCTTGAAATTCATTTCAGGATATTGGATTCTTTTATTTTTCTCCTTACGCAATTATCTAAAAGTGTTGAAAAAAAAAACAAGAAAAACGTTTAGATTTTTAAATTCCCCATATACACTACTTTGCCAATTTGTTGAAACTGCAGATTTCTTGTTCAGCAGATATTCAGCTAGTAAAATGGTAGTCTCAAGGCAGCTCCCATGAGGCCGTTTGACTGACATGTCAAGCAACCAACCACAATCCATTTCGTGCATCGTCACGTTTCAGGGTGTGGAAATGTCGCCACAATAACAGACGGATGTGTAAAACTCTCAGACGTATTTTAAAGATTCTATGCCGCAAACTTTAAATATTTCTTCTTTCCTTAAGGGTTTTGGTGCCAAGGTATTTTTGTTTTCAGGTGGAACATTAAAGAACGTGACACATACGTCTCGTGGAAATCCTGTAGAATTCAACCAATCCAACGACTTTTGTGTCTCATATACATCAGACATTTAGCCAATGGTCCTTGGGCGTGACATCTGAGGCTGAGAATAGTAAAATGGTAACGTGTAAATGTAAAAAGCTTTTAACATAACAGCACAAAAACATACCTAAACAAGAAATTTAAATAAAGTCACCAATAGTATAATCAGTTACCATATAATTCATTCATGCTGCAATGCATGGTGTGTGCTCACAAAACCTTAACATTTCAGCAATATTAAGACTATTAGTATCTGTGTTTCCAAACTGGAAAATTTATGTTTTTATTAATTTTTTATTTTTTAAATATGGAAATTTGTTTGAATCTTATGCATGCACATATACATCTAGTGATATCTGGCCTATGTTCTAGATTTCCAACTTAATGGAGTTCTTTGTACGATGTAATTTGCATAAATGTATTTTCCCATATATATGTAGTATAACAATTGTCTAATCAGAAAAAAAATTAGGCAGAGCATTATCTTGAGAGCAGACAATTTGTTGCCAGCTGCCTCAAGCTTAACAGTTGAGAAATAACACATCTGTTTGCAGCTGTGACTGATTGTCAGGGGGGGGGGGCTTTATTCAATCACTATATAATTACAAATCTGTCTGAATGCATTGATGCATTTACGCAGTTGTGTTCATGTTGTATCACTGAAGGCATCTGACACTTTTCGATCCCCGTCAGTATTTCTGAATATAGATCAATGTTTAACCAAGCTTTAACCAACACAATTCAATATTTATTAATACGTAAAGATTTTAGTGTAGCAGAATGGTGACATACTTTTTTTCTAATTTCATTCTTCAGTGAAGATCTTTATGTCTTGCTAGCATTCTCAAATCTAGTGTTTATTTAAATCGTTAATAATTTACTCGTTTCAAATACTCTTGATAACAGTGAGATTTTTTGAGAACAATCTGCACAAAGCAGAAATTTGGCTCAAGGTAGTTAAGTTTAATATAATGTGCATTCATAAATCTGCTTGTATGTCTTTTATATTAGCGCTATTTACTTTTTTCATTCTGTCTAATTTTGTACATTGTTATTTATTTTGAAGCATATTGGAGTACGGTTGATTATTGGCTGTTGTGAATGGAAGATAGCGTATGGTTGGGAGGCGCAGTAGGGATTGTTGTTGGCATGACATATGGGCTTCCTCTGCTAGAGCTCCTCCAGTTCTTCTGAACAGGTGTAACAGCAATTTACTGGCGGGGACATCTCAACAATAATTTGATGAGCACCAACTGGCAACAGTCCCTCATCGCTGGGTCTCAGAGGCAGAATATACAGCGCTCTGCCAGCCAAGGCACGATGCCATAGCACCAAAAGCAACGCCAACGTCCTCATAAATGTTGTGTTATGAGTTCATGCATTCTCATGCTGTAATGAGGGTCTAAAACAAAGTTTCTTGGATGCTGATATGTACATAATGATGTAATTGTTTGATTCTAACATCATTAGCCTTTCGAACTGAGCAAGCAATCATTATGGATAATTTAAATTTTTTTATGAATTATATAGGAATAGAAATTTACATTTGAATGAGCATAGAAATCAAAATGGATTTTAAAGTTGACTTCCATAATATGGACGTGAACTGTGCTTTTAAGCTTCTTTCAGAATTCCAGTATATCCATGTTCTGAATCCCAGTTTACATTCTATCCATAAAATAGTATTAAAATTAGTCTGTTCCAAATCATATTATGTTGAAATAAAAATCCCAGACGTACCCACATGGATAATTTGAAGTTCCGATCCATGCACACTCTCATATGCATTTACCAATTAACTTAAAAATGGTTACTTATGCAAACACATGAGGAGAGTTCTCAGCATAAAAGACAATTGACTAGCAGATCAACTTCGTTTCTCACCTATGAATTGAAATGTAGAGGATGTTAAAGGGTTAGTTCGCCCCAAAATGTATATTTGTCCATCTTCTACTGACCCTCGAAACATCAGGTGTGTGTGACTTTCTTCTTTCAGAATAATCCAATCGGAGTTAAAAATTGCCCTTGCTCTTTCAAGCCTTCCAATGGGGGTAAGCGGGTGTTTGTTGTCAACAGTTCAGAAGACGTGCATCTGTAATAAAACGTCCCTCATGTGGCTCCGGGGAGTAATTAAAGGCCCACTGTAGCAAATCCATGCGTTTTTTGTAAGATAAATATCCAGATTTCAAACGTAAGTCCACAACAGATGTGTGCACTTTATCTTATGTCTTCTGAACTGTTGACAACAAACACCCTCTTACACCCATTAAAGGCTTGGAAGAGCAAGGGCAATTTTTAACTCCGATTGGATTATTCTGAAAGAAGAAAGTCACACACACCTAGGATGTTTCGAGGGTGAGCAGAAGATGGACTAATTTTCATTCTCGGGTGAACTAAACCTTTAACTGTGACAAGATGATTGACAGGACAGTTTAAACAGTGACAGATTTCATTTTACTAAGCAGTCTTTTAAAGACCCAATTATGATGAAGCAGTATGTCTAAAAGCTCTTTTTCTACACATTCTAAAGTATGTACGTTCTTCACTAAATGAGTGCATACTATACAATAGCCATTTGCCAAGCTCTTCTTCCACATGTAAAAAATCTCCATTCTTATTGGTGGAATCAGTTATTCAGTCTTTTAAATAACGAGCCCCTCACCAAAGTGCTCCTCTTCCATTTTCTCTGGACAATTTATTCTGCCCATCATTTGTACTGTGTAAGTCAGAGAGAAAGGCTGTAATAAAGCAGGCTGTTCGTATTCCACAGGCAGAGCGATTGCAGGTAGCAGACAAAACCAATCACCATAATGTGTTATTCATCACCTCAGAGCTATTCAATGCAAGGCCACAGCGTGATACAGACACACACCTGATACACAGGCACGCATGCACAGACACGTACAGACACACGCATGGCCTTCTAGCCAAACCGCAGCAATGATACTTTGTTTCTAAATCCAGCACATTTTATAGTTTTCACAGTGGTTGTCCAATTTGGCCCAGTGTTCACATTTTTTCCTCAACAGTGAGTGATTTTATAACAAGCTTTGTAGAAAGAAATAATTAGGTACCCAAGGTATAACATAGCTAATTATGGATGCACTGCAACAATCTGACTCAGAAAAGTGAATATGCAGGCTTCAATCTAGTAAACATGTGAATAAAGTAATTATTCACAATCACGGTGTTCATTTTTATGCTTTACTTTCTGTCGGTGGTAATTTCATGGAAAATTTACAAAACATTTTGGAAAACTTTTAAACTATAAATGAAAAGCAAAAGCTATTTGTTTTATATAAAAACATATATTTGATTCATTATTTTTAGTTCTGTTCTGCAACACATATGTCAAGTCTCCAGTATAAATAAAAGCAATTCCAATGTTGTCATAAATTTGTTTAGAAAGTTCTATCTGCTAGTTCCATCTAATTAAGTTCACGACCCTGGATTTTCAGCAGAGGGAGCTCTTCATCCCAAGGGTTTAATAAAGCACATAGAGGATGTTTACATCTGATATTGCTCAAGTTGATAGTGGGAATAATGTATTAGCATAATGAGAAAGATGTAATCTTCGAAAAGTCATTTTAAGGACAGATAATGTTACTGGTGCAAGAGAAACTCTTTTCCTCCTGTGAATGTGCATTGATACTTCTGAGGCCTAAACTTAGACTATAATCTTATTAATATTGCAATTTTTATCACTTAAGAGTGGAAAGCAAACTGATTATTGTTTCTCTGATTTTTCTTCCGAGACACTCATAATTTCAGATTTGCCAAGATAAAGCATTTGCAAGTCAAACATTCCAGAAGGAATTCTTATAATCAAACTATTTTGAAACCAAACTATATGAGCTATGCTAAAATTACATTAGATGGTATTGACACTTACTACTCTTTGCACTTAAAACAATATGAAATAACAGAAACATGAACTGTACTGTCAGTAGCATCAAAAGTGTTAAAAGCTAAATCTGTTTTGCCACATCCCAATTACTGATTGTGTTTCCCAAAAGCATTGTTAGACATCTATGGATGCAAGTTCCATTGTTATCAACATAGTTCAACATTTCAGTGTTTCCTGAAACCACAGTTCAAATGAACATTCACAAACTAACAAGGCTGCAACTATAGCTTTCAAACTCTGTTACATATTTTAGTGTACAAACAATCAGCACCCTTAGGCTGCATTTCCCAGAAGCATTGTTAGCCTACTGTTAACACATCTCAGACAGAGAAAACAAAAGTAATGCCTTTAATGATTTCTTTTCTTTTGCATCACTCTTCTGCCATTATCGAGAGTATCACAACATAAGTGTGTGGTGCTGGCAAAGAACATGCATGTTCTGTGCCTTGTTTACAGGTAGAAGAATGCGCACACATCCATAATGGTACTCTCAATAACGGTGGAGGATGGTGACACAGAAGAGAAAAATAGTTGAATGAAGTTGTTTTTGTTTTCTTTGCACACTGAAAAAATTCTCGGAGCATACAGTTGAACCGCTATTGTCACATGGAGTATTTTATCGATGTCCTTATACTACGTTTCTGTGTCTGGGAACATTTGCATTGTTGTCTATGCAGGGTAAGAAAGCTCTCAGATTTAATTTCATTTGATGAACGAAGGTCTTACAGCTTTGGAACAACTTGAGGGTGAGTAATTAATGACAGAATTTTAATTTGTGGGTGAACTATCCCTTTAAGCAGATGTTTGGGAAACACACCAGCTCAACTTGACAATGGTGGGTGGAGAAATAGCCTTTGCCAACTAGATTTGGGCCGCATTACACTTCATGTTTTTAATGCCCTTCACTTGCTAACTTCCCTCTGTCTCGTTGACTCTGATGTATATCATTTGTTACATTGCATGAATGCCAACTAAAGGCAAAACTTTTGCAAATCGGCTGAATTTGGAAAACACCAAGCCCTTGATCATTTGGAATCCACTATGGAGTTGGTATATTATTACATTTACAGTTTTGTTTGTATTTATATAGATTTGCTTAGGCTGGTTTAAAAATAAAACATATATATATTTCATAGAGTTGTTTGGTGTGGGGGTAACATTACAATAGTTCTGCACTGAAGTATTAAAGAGTGACTAGGAGTGTACATATGAAGTAAACTCACTCACTCTGTCAAAATCGAGGGTCTGTCCATATAAACTACCCTCATCCACTTCAAGAAGTGGAGGAAAATGGCAACGGGGATTCCTAGAGGGAAAGTGCTTAGGAAAGTTTGTAAAAAAAGTGAAGTGGAACACAGCCTTAGTGGATATAGACATTCACTATAAATAATTCCTTTTTTATACACCCTGCAACAATGGTCTCATTTGTTTCTATTTTTAAGAGAAAAATCTATATTTAAATGTTGAAAGTTAAATGAGCACTGCAGTTTTCCTCTTGTTTGTAATTCTGGTTGAGTTTTGTCAACTCTTAATGTATGAAAACAAGAATAGGCAACATACAATACCTCTGCTTGACCTTGCGGAGAAATTAAACAATGCAGGGTTGGAGAGACAGCGTGGAAACTGTAACATCTATCATTAGAGCTCTGCAAACAAACTCTGAACTCCGAGAGCAGATTCCACAGGCTTTTCAGGGAACATCTAATGAAACTAAATCCAGGGCTCTGCGTCTATCCCACAACACCCCCCACCCTCGCCCGGGTCATTATGACTGATGAGGTGCTACTCTACGGCCCTGACCCACTCAGCTCTCTGCTTGCTACAATGGAACGCACACACTCGTGTAGTCTAACACGGAGGCCATTATCTGCCGAACAATATTCTCTGCACACAACCAGCTCCATTATACAGCCTCATTTCTCTAAAGACACGGGCGGACGGGAGCGAGCTCATTTCACACTGAAACACTACACCTGAGAGGCAGTCTTTTAACACAATAGATTGGACTCGAGACCAGCTGGATGACGGGAAAGCAAGGTGTGGGATTGTCAAATGAATCTGATTATTGAACATTCAAAGCAGAGCAGTGCTATCTGATGTGACTTTCTTCCCACAACTGCTAATAACTCATCTATTCTGTTCTCTTTTGTTCAGTATGACATTTGATGGAAGACCCCATGCACCACACAAGGCGAGTTATCTGGGATAACCAACACCCTCCCTCCCACCAACTCCAAAGAGCTTTGAAGCTCCAGTTTGACAAATGAAAGAACTTACAACAGATAAATGATGGGTCATCCGTTTCATTACATGCATGATGAGACATGATGAAGCCATGTTTAACAGCAAGGTATATTTTGGTTTTTGTCTGAACTTATTTCTAGTACTCATGTGTTAGATTTTCCATCATGGTGGGGACTTCCCATTGACTTCTGTTGTTTAATACTCAGCAAATAATATTTATACCCCTAAATCTCCCCTTGGAGCTCATTTAAATCTATTACATTTTTATATTTTCATTATTAAGATTATTAAACAGTTTTCTAGTTCCCTGAATCTAGTTCCTTGAGTCTTTTCAAGAGTCAAATTAATGGAATATTATATAGGCAAAACTTTATAAACTAAACAATAAAATTGTGTCTACCTTTATGCAATTCCTACACTGCAGTTTATATGATAAAGCTTAATCAAATAAGTATACTTCTGTATTTTGGTTGCAGTGTAACCAATTCAGTTTAACTTTTGTTTCTCCATTCCAAAAAAACACATTTTGGAGAACAGAGAGGATTTGCTCTCTATTCAATCTCCCTAAAGCAGGAATGTCTAACCCTAACCCTACTCCTGGAGAGCTACCATCCTGCAGACATCCGTCACACACCTGCCTGTAATTAACAAGTCACCTGAACACCTTGATTAGCAGGTTCAGATGTGTTTGATTGGGGTTGGTGCTCAAATCTTCAAATCTCCTGGAGCACAGTTGGTGAAGTGAAGTGAAGAGACATACAGCCAAGGATGGTGACCCATACTCAGAATTCGTGCTCTCCATTTAACCCATCCGAAGTGTACACACACAGATCAGTGAACACACACACACACACACACAGAACACACACCCTGAGCAGTGGGCAGCCATTTATGCTGCAGTGCCCATGGAGCAGTTGGGGGTTCGGTGCCTTGCTCAAGGGCACCTAAGTCGTGGTATTGCAAGCCCGGGATTCGAACCCACAACCCTAGGGTTAGGAATCTAACTCTCTAACCACTGGGTAATGACTCTTGGTGACCCCTGCTCTAACATTAAGGTTCTGCTATTTCAACAATATCTCAAATGGTGCTCGCATTCGAATATGAACCCACCAGTATAAACTTTTACAAAAACAAATTATCTGATAAGCAATTTACATGAATTTCTTTATTATCATATTCTAAATGTACATTCTGTATGTCAGTAGTTCATTCATTTTCTATTAGAATGTTTTAAGTTTTAGGAGAAATATCTCTCAATAAATCCAGTTGAGTATTGAAATTTTAAGTTTTAAGCAATAAGTTGTCTTCTGGAGAGACAAAGTTCAGATGAGATATGAGCTTTCCTCTAAACACTCTTCTCATTCTCATCTCGTGAAAGATTAAAGGTTTTAACATATATGACCAAAAATGAAGGTTCTGAACTACTTTTACCCACCTTCATTCCAAATCTGTCACTCCAAGCCTTTTACCAGACTGAATTTGTTCCCACTCTGGCAGCTTTTACATTTTATGCTAGTGTATTCACCATCTTTGGTCATTATTTATCACACACATGTTGTTCCAAGAAGTGTTCCATAACACTTCTTATTTTTTTCCAGTGAACATAAAATATTTAAAAAAGCAGCACAAAAATTAGTTGAAAGGGCACAAATGCAATAACTGTCAGGAACAAACAGAAATGTAAGGCTGGAACTCTGAAATCGTTTTCACATCACCAGGTTCACATTCAGAAAATCACACCCGATGTTGACAATGATGCCAAATATATTCTTTAGTGTCATAACTTAATGTAGCATGCCAGTTTGCATAACAGAAAATCTGATTTAAGAGATTTTAAGTAATGGGTTCAATTTCAGACTGTTCATTGCACAAAATTTGGTATGTATCACATAAGTCAAATGTGCCTTTTTTATCTTCACAAAATTTTGCATTTCTGTGCAAACTATTGTTTCAAGGACTGTCAGGCAGTTCTTCTTTATTACGTTGTTTTTAGATGTTGGTTCACCGTGACTGATTAGCATTGGAGATAATGTGAGAGAGCTGGCTCGATGCTCCCAGGCACAGGGATTTGGCAGACATTCTGAATGATGGACAGAAGATGATTTATGAGAACACCACATGCAGTCGAGGTGGAGCTCCACAAACCCCCTCCACTTTTATGTGGATTGTTGGGGCATCACTGCGATCCCAGAATCCTTCCCTCCCTCCCTCTAGCTTTCTGATTGGTAACAGGTGGCTGAGATGGATGTTCAGGCAGGAGGGAAAGAGGAATGGTCGACTCAAAAGCAAATGAGTTACACAGTTATGATGAAGCCCCAAATGAATGACTCCGAGTGCTGAATGAAGCGTCCTCATGACATCATCATCACTCACAGCTAACGACTGTTAATGACTAAAATTGCATGTCCTGGGACAAACCTTCATGTTTGGGCCCTCTTTTAATTTATCTGTCAACGAAATGTCCACCTCAGTTCTGCTGAGGGGTACATCATTTCTGCTTGCCATCCATACAAACAAAGGGAAGCTGTAGTCCTCCAAGGATCTAAAAGACAATAAATACATGAGAAAATATAATATAATCAAAATATATTATATTTTAAATTTATGTTGTGTTTTTATCTACTTATTTAGGACTTGGGGACATCTTTATATGTAATTTCATAATTCCTAAAGTGTACTGCCAAATGTACAGACAATCATTTATGTACAAATACACCTTAATATAATTAGTGTTGAAACTGTAGGTCATGTATTTAAATGTATTTGTAATCTCACGTTTGCAATGATGAAATTGCAATTTAGTACATTTAAAATACATTAACTTTAAATATGGAATTGAATAACACCACAGTCAAAACTGTAATCAAGTACTTTAAAAGCACTTTAGTATGTCAGTATGTTCACTAACATTTTTTAAAGCATGACAAAAGAATATTAAAACATGATTTGAAATATACTTTTTAGTAAAACTTTAATTTGACATTATTAAATGAACTGTACATGTGTTCTAAAACATAATCATGAAAGTGTCTCTAAGTTCACTAATGCTTTATAAATATATTGGGCAACTTTTAAAAATTTGAAATGAAGTACACTACAAAGCACACTGAATATAACTAGGTGCACTTCTTTTTCACAAGGGAAAGATTCAATATCCATCTTATGCTGTGTTCACAAACCATATGCTGAGTTAACAAAACATAAATACAATGTCAGGTGGGTTCAAATCCATTTGGTCAGAACAAGATGGCGATTTAAATTTTCTACATCTAGAAAATTCTGAATAAAGAAAGTGCAATATTGTGTTTTACTGTGTTTTTTTTTTTTCATTTTTTATTCTATTTATAAGGGTGATGTAAACTGAATCATTATATTGGTTATTCTGTGGTAATTGTACAATAATATATTATATTGTATGTGTCACAAACTGGTGTAGTGTATACTACAAAAATGAACTCGGAGCTCAAAGAAAATTTCACGTTTCTCACTCTTAATAACTTTTATATTTTGTGTTTTCCACTCGTAATTACTTTTATATTTCGCATTTCCCACTAATAATAACTTTAATATTTCACGTTTCCCACTCGTAATAACTTTGTGGTGGTGTACATGTGTGTTTAGTTTACCTCATAAATCTTCAGTTCTGCTAATTCTCACCATTTTTTCTCTTTCTCTCTCTCAATGTTATATATTATAGCAGACCCATATATGACATGCATAACAACAAAAAAAATAAAAAATTAAAACTGCAACAATCTCCTCCCCAACAGTTAATCCAACCGCAGCTTTATTCAGACACATGATCAAGAAGGTTGTTCAGAGAACCAGTTGGATCTGGTTTAAACCTGATCAGCCATCTTGCTCAACCAGACTGGACCATGACTTGTATGCTACAAAAGGAACTTGACAATGTTAATCTATGACCTTTTTTTTCTTTTGTTTTGTTTTTCTGTCATGAGTGCTTTACTAATTTGATTCGGTCTCATAAATAAGTGGGTGTTTTATTGTGTCATGTTTTGTCCCTGACTGCTCTCATAACAGCTCTCTTTGTGGTGTTACAGCTGTAGAACCTCTGAAAAATGATGCTTCTTTCTTGGCCACTTCTAGCAGGCTGCTGCCTATAGTAATCACTGCTGAAATACACAATGGAAGGCTCTATAAGACTCTATTACCTATTGTTCAGAGTGACTGATGAAGGCTAAATTAGAGATTATGAGTAGATGAAAGGAGGGAGACGAGATCAGATGAGATGGCCACAGAAATGATCTGACCACTTTCAGTAAACCGTTACAAAGCATACAATATTCACTAGTTTTTTCCCTTTTTTAAGAAATTATAATAACAATTTTATTCTGCAAGAATACATTAAATTGATCAAAAGTAACAGTTAAAGACATTCATTAGGATAAAAAAATATTATTTCGAACGTTCTATTAATGATATAATAATAAAAGAAAAATGTATGACCATTTGCAAAAGAATAAAAAAAAAAAAAAAAAAAACGTTAAATATTCATAATAATATCAAGATTTTCTTGTGCGCCAAATCAGCATATTGGAAGGATTTTTGAAGAATAATTTGATACTGAAAAATCAGCTTTTCTGTTTTACAGTTTAAAACAGAAAAACAGTATTTTTGAATTGTAATAATATTTCATAATAATACTGTATTTTTGATCAAACTAACTCTTGAAAAGTATTTTATCTTTAATCGTAAAATGTTATTTGATCATCAGCATCATTGTAAACACTTTTGAGAATGATTTCTTAGTTATATACTAATAAAGTTAATAAAGTCATTATCTGTCATTATCAGGCCTTAAAGGGATAGTTCACCCAAAAATGAAAATTACCCCATGGTTCACTCACCTTCAAGCCATCCTAGGTGTATATGACTTTCTTATTTCAGATGAAAAAAAAATGTTCTGGTGGAAGAAATGCATTTGTCTCACACAAATGCCTTGCTTCGCTTCAGAAGGCCTTTATTAAGCCCTCGGATCAGTGTGGAGTGCTTTTTATGATGGATGGATGCACTTTTTTGGGCTTTAAAATCTCTATCCCCATTCACTGCAAGTGTAAAAAGCGCCATTACATTTTCTAATATAACTCTGCTTGTATTCATCTGAAAGAAACATATGACTAAAGTATATGATTGAAACAAATTAATATAAACCTAGGATGGCTTGAGGGTAAATCACTGGATAATTTTTCACTTTTGGGTGAACTGTTCCTTAAATCTTCTTTAAAACTAAACAGATTCCACCCCAATTTGCCTGTCCTGATGTTGCATGGCCTCTTTATCTCTGGAGTAGTGTTTACATTGCACAGCCACTTCATTACCAGCCCATTTTTGAGTATTTTCATATCATATTAAAAGCTCACTTGTTACATTTGGAAGGCAACAGTGTCCATTTCAGTTTCCTGACAACCTGTTCTGAGAATGGAGATGGATGATCACTATGAGAAGGGTGGAGAAGAGCACTGGGAAATCTGAGGTTCATTAAACGCTCCCTCAGCCACTTTCTGAACTGAACGCTTGTTTGCGCTGGCATTTGTTACTGCTGTTTGTGTTCCTAACCATCTTTTTCCTGCGATGCCCCTCCTCCGTCCCAGAGATTACAGACATCTGCATTCAAACATCATATACGCACACATTTCTCATTTCTTTTGCTGTCCTATTAAATATAATAAATGGCCCCATTTCTGACCAATGACATCCCAAATAACGAATTAACAAATTATTTAACTAATTGTTTTCACATTTGATATTTTTACATTCAAAGGACTAATGTTATCTATATATGTAAATACATACTGTATGTTAAATGGCATATTCATATTCACTGTAATGTATCTATCACACAAAAGCAGTTTATTACCATTTTTCAATCTCTCTTTTATTCCAGCAATATTCTATGCCCTGCTTGCTCACGGTGTTCTTCAGTGATGCTCGGGCCTGTGTTAAGGTGGGCCTTAGGGCAAGTGTGATGCATCGAACATAATAAATAACAGGTGTGTGGGCTAGAGGGGGTGTGAGGCTTCCAGCTGTCCCAGCAGTCTCAGGTCATGTCCTCCCCATCTGCCACTTCAGCTCCCCGTGTTTCCCAACACCTGAAGTGCGTCTGTTAGGTGGTGCCCTCGTTCTTTCAGCCAGGGGTCAGAACCCTTCTCCACTAATGCTGCCAATCCTCAAGAGGGAGGCCAGAACCCTGCTGCTCATCCAATGTGTCTCTCTGAAATACATTCATGAAGGAAAATACAACCTTTCCTTGACAGGATTGTGACATCATTTTGAAATGAATGTTTTCAAAGATATTAAACAGATCATTACAGCGTTCTGAAATGTTTAGCATGGTAATGAGTATGACAATGTTAATGTATTTGGTCTTGGTGGAACAGATCTTCTACCCTGCTGCTCCTGTTATTGCTGGTGCAGCTGCAGAGCAAGTACAGAGACTTTCTACTGCTAGTGAATCCACATAAATGCTGCTGCTGAACAAATAGCATACATTAAATTACCTGTAGCTGATCTAGACAGGTGGAGCTGGGGGAGGTGGAGGGTTTCTGAAAGCGTAGATAATGCAGAATCATTCCTATTGTGACAGTTTGGCAAACACTTGATTGTTAAACAGCTTGAAACACTGGTTAAACACTTCATTTCTTCTTCAATGTTTGTATCATTTTCTCAGTAAAAAAGGTCATGAATGTGCATACAACAAGCATACTTTTGATGCATAGATGTATGTTGGAAAGACTGTAGACATTTTGGCTGCATTTACTGTGTTGGTGTCACATTGGTCCTCCATTCTTTTACATGCTATCAAATCATCTATGGAAACTTTGCTTTTTCTTTATATATATTTTTTAGTTCCTGAGCATGCTAGTTGTCTGGGGTTAACAGGAAGAATATGGTTGTAGAATTTTGCTTTTGTTTTGCCGGGTTTCATTAAATACTTCATAAACCTTAAATACTTCTTTTACTCCTGTACATATGTCATGAAAAACAACTGGATTAATACAATTATTAGATTTTAGACTAATTGCTGAGGAAATATACAATGAATGAGTAATACAGATTATCCCACCTTACAATGGAAAACAAACTGTACTTTGCACCAGCTGTAATTTGTAACATCCAAATTTAATCAAATTACATTCAAATTTTAGTATAATATGTACAAAACTCTCATATCTCTCTCTCTCTCTCTCTCTCTCTCTCTCTCATACACATACAAACAACATTTAATTGATCTAATATATACTCTACAAACTATATTTTCTATACCCTAACCCTCACACAAAACTTTCCTCACAAGGACCAAAAACTGTACCCATAAGGACAAAGACTGTGCATATTGCAATATTTGCATGGACATTTTGTCCCCATAACCTAGGGTATACATGAACCACACACAAATACCCCAGAAAATTAATAAAACCCACAATAATTTCTCCTGTCAGTAAAGCTAGCCAGTATGTCATTTGCACATCAACACTTTGGTGTGAAGGGGAAACATTATTTAAATAAAATAGTTAATTTTAAACTTTTTCTGTGGAGTGCATTATTTGTTTTTCGACAAACCAATAAAACCATGCATTTTCAATAAATATTATGGTTGTTTCACTTTTTTTTTCAGTGTTGCATCAGTCTGGTCAAGGTATTGTACACGATAGTCTAAAGGTTAACAGTAGTAACAATAGATGCTGAAGGGGTTTGTTTATGACCTGCTGTTAAAATTCATTGCTGTCAGCTGCAACAAAAGTCACACCAGAGTTAATGAATGAATCTTTCAACTGTTTAATCTGCAACCGTCTCCTAGTCTCACAACCTTAATTCAAATTATGCCTGTATGAATGAAATCGATCCAAAGAAGCATAATTTCAGACCTGACCAGAAAGCAACCCCTAGCAATGCAATTATGTTCTAAGGGCATTTGTTACTTGTCCATAGGCTCTCTTAAACACAGTAATTGCATTGCCTGGTTGGTCTGGCCAAGTATTTATATCAATGCAATGACTGCTTTGGGAGCTATTATAGTGTGGGGCTGGGCTGTGATTGATGGGATATCAAAGTGACCCCACCAATAGCATTTTGCAATAAATGCAGTTTTTGTTCATGTGACCAGAACACAGCAAACCGGACTGCGGACATGGGGTTGGTTGTTAGACATTTTTACCACTTAGTGTGATTCTTACCTAGGCCTTCTTGCAGAGAAAAGTGCCTTATAACTACAGTTGTGCAGCTTGCACATTAATTTTGAACATTTGAATATCTATATGTAATGTAACATAATACACATGTGAATGACTATGTGGTTTGTATGTTTGTCTCCAAAGTTTATAAACCTTTATAAACCTGTTGCAGAATTTATGCAACTATAACAGATCTAATATTTTATTTAGTACTACCTTTGCTGAACCTACATGAAATATTTACATATTTCCAACAAGACATAGTCATCCTGTTTACAAATGTTTACATCCTCTTTGCCTTCCTGAGCAACTATGAATGTTTGCATCTTTTGTATACAGAGTCTGTAAAAATACAGATCACTGTACCACGTTAATATGAATGAATTTTCCACCCATTTTTTTTTTTATCTGTATATTGAATTACACATTGTCTTGTGTTATAGGTTCTTAGAAAAAGTATTTAAAATTAATTTAATATGTACTGCCAGGGCACAACACCATATTAGTCACTATATAACAATATTGAATTAATAGGTATTGTAAAATATTAAATCAATGCATATATAAAAAAAAATATAGAAATATAATAAATTATATAATTATTAAAAAGTATACTTTTTAGCTAAATTGAATATTTTTACATAAAAATAAAAATATTATTATTATAATATTGGAATAAAAATGTATTAAATATTTTGTTACCTGTATCACTGCTATGTGTCATGATAAATTAAACTGACCGTCTCTCAGTGGTGTCACATCCCGTAAAAATGTCGAGCCTTCATAACGTGATCATATTGATCGACAGGACCAGCTTGATCGGTTTTCAATTATTCACAAGGCCTTGTAGAGGTCATGAGGTGCAATTTCTTGTTCTCCATTTCAATTTTTTTTATCTTTTCCGTATTCAGGGATGCAAGTCAAGTTTCCTCCTCTCCACCGCCTCTCTTTGTTTCTCTTTCTATTTTTCTGTTTTAAGAAGAATCCCCTGCACATTTATAGTCAGATGCCCTCAATTTCATTATGATGAAAAAGAAGAGACACTGAATGTTTAATGTGTATCAAAGGAATCCTGAGTGTAGCAGCATATGAGATATTAAAGTGTGTCTGTGCATGATAAATAACTGCTTCATTTGATTTGGGTCTTTAGTGATATGTGCACGTGATACAGGATATGCAGATGGGATACTGAGTTTGGGACTCATGCTTTCAGTTTCATTTCTCATTTCCAGCAAATAAAACCCAGTTTGCTATGTGCAAATGTATTATGCCTAAAAAGCCAGACTGAGATGAATACATCAGGATGCTGCTTTAATGACTTACAGTACATTTCTATCGTATTTGTCCATAGAACAAAATCTGTCACACATCACAGGGAAGGAATAAGGTAAGTGTTATTTCTTTGTTTATTTGTTTAGTTTTTGACAGTTTATCTAGAAAGTGATTTTAAAACGTGGCTTTAGAATATTTCATAAGCTTTATTGTCAAGATTATCTAGGTTACAGAAGCTTATTATACACAGAGAAACACTACAATGAGGCACAACACAATACAATAAAGTATGAAAAACAAAATTTTAAGCTTAAGTTACATTTGAACTTTTAGATACTGAAGAGTGATATTAAATATTTTACGTGAGAGAAAATGACTCACGTGAATCAGCCGATTCGATGGTTTAATTTGGTATACCATCCTCACACGCTTTTCATCTAAAAATTTGGAAACAGAGGTACAACAGAAATATTATGCCTTCCTAATTTACTTGTAGTAGACCAAGAGAAACGCAGTTCTACTAAGACAGGGTTCTTGTGTGTTCTGTGCACTGTATTCATCGGTCTGACACTGCCCTCTGCTGCTCACTGTTGGTATTGTTTGTTTTATTTCAGCACAAAACGTTTGTGGAGTTGTATCTGAAGAACTTAATTTAGCAAAACATTCCTGGGATTAAACCACCAAAGCAGAAATACGTGGGGAAATTAAAATAGCTGTGAAGAAAAACGATCCTCCAGCCTTTTTTTTTTTTTAATCTGGCATGCATGATGTGAATAAATCAACTTGAAGAGATAAAATCAGCAACATTTCCATTGGCATTTACGTCTTCTGACAAGCTGGAAAGTTTTTCACCCAGGACTAAGTTTCCAGAACTTTGAAGAAACATTCTTGGCATGCAGAACTGGAGAAATAAAAATCATGTCTCAGTGGTTGTGTGTGTGTGTGTGTGTGTGTGCCTGGCATGAGTGTGTGTCTACTGTATGTCTGCTGTGGACAGGAGCTGTATTACACTGGCCATCTCACTGCTGCTCTCCTGCCATCTAGTCTACATGACTGAAATCATTTCTTTTCCCATTACATCCACAGCACTGTGAAATTAAAAGTCATCCTGTTTGGTGGTATTGGGCTTTCTGAAAAGGCTCATGTGGTAACTGTGTTGCAGCTGATCAGAGTCATAATAGAGAATAATAATTTAATAGACATAATAGACCAGATAATTTAATGCAAACCTGCCACTGAAATTTCCTTCAAAACCCTAATAATAACCCTCTGTCTGATATATTACAGTTATACCTTACTATGAACCTGCTGTCTCACAGAGGTTTGGGATTCGGTCAGAATATGAATGTATGTTTGTAATGTCTTACATTGAAGCAGTGGACCTGGCAGACCATTTGCGTAGCAGCAAACCCTCATACAATTAGTTTACCAACCTCAGACCTTTTTTCTTTTGTCGGAACACTAAGGTCTGCAGATCTTCAGTATCACAAACCCTTTTCTGAGCCCCAGACTAACTTTCACACTTGCTTGCATGTTTAGATGATGTAAGATCATGAAGGTCTTGAAATATTTATGAATTAAACTTTTGGGCAATTTAAATTTCGATATAAAAAAAATTGGGATTTAAGTTAAGTCTTTCCTATCCTAAGGATCCAAGATGTTTCCTAAATATCTAAAGTCATGCATGCTTTTTTCTGATATCGTTTGGACTATTGTAGCTCCTTATATACTGGGATTATCCTAGGTCTATGTGTCATGGCTTAAAATGGTTCAAAATGCCATAGCCAGATATTTAAGTGGCTGTCCTAAGTCGATCGGTGGCCAGTGCATTATAGGGCTGAATTTAAAGCACTGTTGCTTGTTTTTAAATCCCTATATGGTCTGGCACCTCTTTTTAAATCAAGATCATTTAAACTAGAATAAGTCAGTCATATGCTTGCAATCCACAGACATAATTCTCTGTCCTATCCAAGATCAAGACTGAAGCTGAGAGGTGAGTGGAGTTTTAATCTAAGTTAAATTCTCATTTTTTATCCTTGACTTTAAGTCATCAAAATACATGAACTTATTTTAACAATATGACCCTTTTTATTTCTGTTAAGTTAACTTCTCTTAAGTACAGCACAGTGGTCATCTTTTGTTGTGTTCATTTGTACTTTATGTATTAATTAATTAATTAAGGTAAGATAAGAACCTAATTTGTTAAAGATTTTCTTCGAATAAAGTCTGTCAGACTTTACAGCTGTGCTCTTTCTAACACTGTTCATGTTAAGTGTCATTTTTTTCTAGGTGACATTATCATGCTTCAGACATTTTCACAGAAACAGTTATTGGATTTTCTGTAATTGCTCGAGCAGTAGCTTTTGGAGGGGGCTAACTCCAAAAAGCTAAAGTGCATGAGATGCGACAGTATGATGGTGAAGGGGATATGAGAGGGCTCAGGTGTGACATCACAGAAAATAGCATTAAATCTGGCCTGTAGATTTCATGCTGATACATTGGCCATCTGTCAGTCTGCAGGGAATTGATCCAGCATGATGAAATAAAAAAATGTTCATATTCCCTCGCTGCCTTTGTGGGGTTAAAGGTTGTGTCAGAGTGCTAGTGAAAGGGTATATCAGCATTCCCAGCTCAAAGACGTGATGAAAGGCCACTTGGTCTAATTTTATTTCTTTCTGCTTGGTGAGCACCTTACAAAATACTGTTCAATAATTCTTCAATGTATGCATCCAGTAATTCTTTTTTATAAATAATAATTTCACTGTAGCTTTGAGAGAGTTGGATTGTTGGATGTGTCTAAACACCCAAAGGTTCTTTAAAAAAAAAAAAAAGAAAGAAACAACACCAGCTCAATCCATTCCAGCTCTGCCATCCCTCGTCCGCTTCAGCTCAAGAATCGGAATGTTCCTCATCCACCCTTGCTCCACCTATGCCTCCATTTGTTTTTTCTGCCAGCAATGGGAGCTGATCCTAAAACAAGGCTGGCCCCAGAAATGACAAATGCTCCTATCCCCAATTTCCCCTTTTTCTGTTCTGCAATCTACTTTCTGTTCTCCAAATGTTCCTGTCTCAGCCTCCACAAGTGGCAAAGGACCAACTCCTTTTCCTTTACACTGTACTTTGCTGCAGAATCATGCTTTTTTTAATAGAAGTGGTCTATTCACAGCCAACCATGATTTACTTTTTCCACTAGCAAAAGTGTCTGATAATAGACACCTTAACTTTAACTATGTTTGTAATCGGCACCATATTACTATCCACCAGCCAGACCGATAAACAAACACAGACCATGAGTTCATGCCCTCGAACATGCGTCCGATGAAACCATCTATATGCATTTAGTTTAAGGACGCATAGGTCCATAAAAAGATTATTCTGTCCAAATTTTCTGTCCTACAGTACTGTACCTGCCTGTCAACATATGTATTTGCATACTTCCACACACCCTGTTTGCATAGATGTGATAAGTCATAAGCACACGAGGGCATGAGGTGAGCAGCTCCATGAAAAACCGAATTTATTTTTAAACTCTGCTATTATTTCTTTATGTTTAAAGCTTTTTTAATGAGCAAAAAAATCACAGAGTGCACCTTTAAGATGTCTGTTCTTAATGTGCTGAGCAGTAAGTTGCAGAGCTTATTCTGTCTGGCTCGGTGTTCAGTGCAGTGAACTATCTGCCAAGTCTCTGCTCCTATATTTCCCACCCAAACGCAGCACCAGGAACTGTAGGAGGTAAAAGCAAAATTACTTAAGTAACCTCACGTAGACATTTCAGTTGCCTTGGAAATGTATGAATTAGACGACCATGTTCAAAGCCCTTGTGCAGAATTAAAGTTGGCACAAGCAGTGTCTGAGAGTGCATTCACAGATTCTTTGTGTGGATTGAGACACCAGTGTTCTGCATTTTTTAAAAATAATTTCCACAGTGGTAACATATTTAATGAAATATACAAATAAAGAGAAGTAGAGCTATTCTCACTCTTTTATTATTACTTAGAGGATGAATTGAATAAAGTTAGAAATTAGACTGAAAACACATTTTTTTAAGGAATGATTGATTGAATTTTAGTTTTTGCAGTTTTCAGTTATATTCTTTGATTCTAGCAGGATTTTTTTATTGAAGAGAGAGAGAGAGAGAGAGAGAGAGAGAGAGAGAGAGAAACCAATACATGTATTGCTGGAGGAGGCGGGGCATTTTGCCTTTTGTTGATGCTGCTGCATGAGACTGTATTCACTTCTGCCTGCGGGACGCTGAGAAAGTCTCTTTACAACACTGAAACCTACATCACATAGAGCTTTTCTATTCATTACTGCAATTTAACTTTCATAGGAACATGGGAATTTGGGAATATACTCTTTATTTTACCACCACAACCTGCCTATGGAGTGGTAAGAAACCTAATGAATATTTAATTAGGAAATACCCGTGAGCTTTGTTAAATTATTGGCTTTATTTAAGTTATTTTAAGTCGGACTGCTCAATAATATTTCCTGCTTGCTTGTAAGATTAGTGTTACATATCTGCTGTATTTGGATTTCAATATTTCAGCTGCTACTGTGTCATCGATTAAAATTGATGTTTTGGTTTGAGGCTTGTTTATTTGAGGATACAGGCCAGAATGCCAATTCAGGGTAATAGGAAAGGACAGTATTGAAATCCGATCAAATGTTAGGTCATTATGTTGGCAGTTTACATTTGAACATGTATGTATACCATCATTTTACATACAAAAAAGTACATAGTATCTTCATTGATGAGTTACATCAAGTTCTCTAAGCTGTATGCTGTCCAAATCTGGCAAATGTTAAAAATAGTTCAAACAGGGAGTCAGATGCATACTTAAGGAAAGTGGTTGAGTCCAATCAGTCAGACTTCCTGGTGGAGATTTAATCGCTGAAACCCAGCAGAAAAGCTTTGATGAGAGTTTCAGATCAATACGCTGACATCCAAATGAGCTGGAACAGCTGCCTCTGTTGATTTGCAAGCGTTCTCTTGAATATCTCATTCACTGCACGCTGGAAGCAGTTCTCAGGGCAGAATGACTGGAGGTGAAACTCTGCAACCGTGTAACACTGTTCGTTCTCTGACAGTGTCCCTTCAGGGAGAGCATCAGAGGAGACTCTACAGAGACTTGATGAAAGACTATAACCCGCTGGAGAGACCTGTGTTCAACGACACACAATCACTCACTGTGTATTTCAGCTTCAGTCTCATGCAGATTATGGATGTGGTAAGTTCATTCAATTATAAAAGATGAAACGCTTAACACACCCTGATAAAGTATTACCATGAACAATAAATTACAAATACATTTAAATACATCACTTACAAGGTTTAATAGAAATGATATAGCATGAATGAATGTCAGTATAATCGGCTTTACACTTTAACCACATTTAAAAAATAGAAAGTGATTATGAAATGATTAAGAAGGCAGTCTACATTTCAATCTCATTGCACAGTAGTTAACATGTTTCCTCTTTTTAACAGTATGCAAAAGCATTGTGTCTTAGGGATTAAGAGCATGTAAAATACAATTTTAAAACATGTTTTGGAAGTAGTTCTTTAATCATCTATTCAATGTTTTCATGAGAATGCATCTTTGTCCATCTACAGGATGAGAAGAATCAAGTGCTTACAACCAACATCTGGCTGCAGCTGGTAAGACACCAACACTTGCAATGCAGTGAAACAGTCAAGTTCCTTTAATGTGACTTGTAAGACTTCTGTGGGTCTGTTATTAATAGCTGAATGTTAATAACTGTGAAGTTAATGCAATGGACTTCTCTCTGCTTCCACGAGAGTCCTTCAAATGCTGTCCTTGGTTAATGCTGTACACCAGCACCAGTGTGCCTATGAATCTCAGATCTCAGCAGTCAGGAAATATAAATTGCATATCATTTACAGAACTAAAATTGAATATATTGTGAATTATAATTCATGTTCCAAGTATACAGCTTTATATAAATTCTGCCCAAAAAAACCTTTGTGTATCTTCTTGTATGAGCATGTAACCTCTTTAGATTCTTATAATTATTTGACATATCTTACGCTTAAAGAAATCTGTGTATACAGAGACTGATGTTCAAATTCAAGTTAATATCATGCTTAATTCAGTTATTCCTGACCGACAATGATGAAGTGATCTTCTCTTTATTTTAGTACTGGTATGACTACTATCTTCACTGGAACATGTCTGAATATCCCGGAGTGACGAGCGTACGATTTCCTGACAGTCAGATCTGGAAGCCTGACATCTTACTGTATAACAGGTTTGTTATCTTCACACAAATAGTCATCGATAAACCCATATATATATATATATAGCTTATCAAAAAAAGTGTTCCATAGAAACCAAACATATACCTTTAGAAATGTAAACCCTGTTAGTGAACGATTTCGTAAATTGCCTGGGAAACAAAAGTGCTGGTAACAGTAAATGGACACTGAGTTTGCACTACAACATGGAAAACAAAGGTTTAGTCTAATTTGTCACTGTCCATTGGAAAAGCAGTGAGCAGACGGTAAAGACTCAGCTTCAAGTGAATCTGCCACACAAGATGAAGTGTTTGCCACTATATGTTGAGGTCAAATGAATCAAGTCAGTGAATGGAATATAAAATGCATCCACTGGTATATTTATTTATTGAAGAAGCATTCATTTTGTTAGTGAATCTTGGTTATGTTGCTTTAGCAGCCTGGCCCAATGTGGTCCTTTCTATGTGAATTTCTAAAACTGAATTCTATATTCTCAAACATGCCTCCTCTATCTGAATGAGAATGAATTTAGACAAACACATTTACATAATTGGAACATAAACCTGAGCATGGCACAAGGCAATTTTGATTTGTCATTTCCCTGAAATTCAGTAGTTTCTGCACAACCATTAGTGGTGCAAAATAATTTAGTGTAGATGAAATGCATTTATTTGTATTGGACTGATCGGAAGTGTTAATGTTCATAAATCATTGTGGTGTTCTTTTTAGTTAAAATGATTCTTGTGTTCCCCACAGTGCTGATGAAAGGTTTGATGCCACATTTCATACTAATGTGCTGGTGAATTCCTCTGGTGCCTGCCAGTACCTACCACCAGGTACCTTTCAGATGTTTATGAAGTCATTTTGCCCACTTGATCTAGAAAAAATAAAATAAAAATTGGATTCTACAAGGAGAAGATTGCTACGAAAGCCTTTTTCAGATCAGAGTTAAAAAAACGTGTTTGTGCAATATTTAATGTAGTCAGACTCTGGACCAAGTCACAGTTGAAAGATAAAGTATAAAATTCCAAAACTATATTCACAATTACAAAAAAAGTCAAAATCATGAGAAATTTAGTCACAGTTTCAATATATAAAGTTGCAAGTACTTGGCGAAGGCGGCCAAGTTGAGATGTACTCCACTACTCAATTTATCTCGATAACTGTCCAATTATAGGACACTTCTGGTTGCGGTAGTAAAATTTATATTGCTGACAAATAGGGTATTTATGCAATGGTGTCACAAACTAAAAAGCTTTCCTGTGGCAAGATGCTGCATCAGCATCATTAATATCAGTACGATCCAAAACCACTTTTGTATTGGCCTACAACATAAAAGAAAAAAAAATGCATCGTGCACCTTTAAACTCATTTATATTATGCAAAATCAGCAAATATGATGTTATGCTAATATGGAGAGCTACATATATACCTTTTCCTTGTAGGTATGCCTTCCTGACAAACTATTTGATGTGAATGGAGATTTCCCTGTGCAGCATTCACCTCTAATACTGTACATCATTTACTTTTCTCCTCCTGTTCCTTGCTGTGAAAGCTGAAGCAGCCTCTATCCTGAGATAAACATTTCATGAGTGGATGTAGTCCAGGCAGTGAGCTTGCACTAAATTTTTTTTGTAGTGACATTGAAGAGATTGCCTTCTCTTGAACCTCCATAAAGCTTTGTCAGAAGCCTATTATGCTTAATGGCAAAATAAAGCAGTGAAACATAGAGGGAAGATGTATTAAACAGTCAATGGTTTGAGCTAAATTACATGCGTATGTCTTTAGTGACACCTTCGATTTATGTTCGTCTTATTGAAAAGTTCCCCCGATGTTCATTTTCATCACCATTAAGGTTTATAGAAATCGAATTTTCTAAGTTCTTTTATATGACAAAGTAAAATTACTCATAATTATGATGATTAACATCAAGCATTTTTTATAGTTGTTAATATAATGACTTTAAGGGCTTTATTACTCTCCACTAATACTGTTCCACATCAGTCAGTTCACATTTCTGTTTGCAGGGATATTCAAAAGCACCTGCCACATCGATGTTCGCTGGTTCCCCTTCGATCTTCAGAGGTGTGATTTGAAGTTTGGCTCCTGGACGTATGGGGGATGGTCTCTGGACCTGCAGATGATTGATGCTGACGTCACAGGATATATTGCAAATGGAGAGTGGGATCTTGTGGGTAGGGTGATATACATTATACATTATAATGCACATTATTAACTCTTATGCTATGCCGAAAAATCCATTACTTAATTTGGTGTTCCTGGTTAAAAGTGTCCAGCCTTTCGAAAATTGCTTGTCAGTCTCTCACAATGCTATATGTTATCACCAAATCTTGTATTCAGTCTTTTTGTGACCTTTTTTTTCAATCATAACAGGTTTTGTATTTCTTTTTTTTCTTTTTTTAGCTGATCGGTCATAGGCCTTATTGATCTGTACTTATGCACCTCAGTTTTGGAGTAAAAAAAAAAAAAGAGTAATTTATGGATAACTGAGAAACATAGGTTAACGTTAATTTCCGTAAACTGATGTTCCCAGAATTCTCTGCGTTGCATTTCAAATTGTTTTCTTTGAAATAACTATGTTTCTCATCACCACCTGCTTTTGGTGGTTATCAGTGTATTACAAAGGTACAAAACAGATTTCAGTACTTCAATAAGTTGGTATATTCACATTATATCAGCTAAATTACAGTATTAAACTGTAAACTTGATGTAAAACCGTTAAACCTAAAATTATTTTACCATATTTTTTATGGTACAATTCAGCTGCCAGCTGATTTTTTTTACAGTGTAGATCAATGAGGCTCAATCATTTTCATAAAGAAATTCAAAACCTGTGCTAATTGAAGGAAAACAAGTGGATAAAAAAGTCAATATTTGATAATAATTTAGCATATTGAGAGATTTGCAAGAATTTTTTTTGTAGGACAGCCATTTTTGACAAGGACAACTCTGTTTCAGTAAGTTTTATTCCAATACAATATTCTAAATTAGTATTTTTTGGAAAAGAAAATATTTTCCAAGTCAAAATGATGGAATATACCATGAGGGTTATATTATATATATATCACTGTAAAAAACCCAACTTGAAAAAGGTTCAAATTACTGGTTTTGTTGTGTTGGCTCAGCAAAAATCTATGGAAAAGTCAGTATAACTATGTTTAATACATTTATTCAACCTAAACCAAGTTTCTTTCCATAAACTTAAAAAGTTTAGTTTTGTGAACAAGATTTTGCAAGTTCATCCTAAAAAACGTCTGCCAATTTATTTAAGTTAAGTTAGAAACTTCCCTCCCACTTTTTTTTAAATAACTTAAATGAACCTAATGTTTAACTGTAAAAGTTAATAATAATAATAATTATTATTATATTATATATATATTTTTTTTTACCTTGAGTCTGGAAATAAAGTTGAATTGAATTGAATAATAGTATTATTATCAATTAAATCATGGCCACTGTATGAATAATAATATATTGTACAGATAATGTACAATAATAATGTATGATTATTATTATTATTATATTATTATTAGTAGTAGTAGTAGTAGTAGTAGTATATTGTGCACAGCAGTATATTGTAAACCCTGGAAATTCTGATGAATTCTGATAAATACTAGTTTATAAAAAAAAAAAAAAAAAAAAAAAATGAACGCCCTCTCAAGTGAAAATCACGATTTCAAAAGCGGGAGGAAAATTGGTATAGCACGTGAAGGCAGCATTAATTTGTTGGAGGAAGACTTTTACTGTGAAGTTCCTTAACAACAGGTGTGGGCGCCAATGCTCTCATCTCACTAGTTTGCATAATAAGCTGTACAGACAAAACAGAACTCAATTAGCCTAGGGAAGAGTTATTTTTTATTGAAGTGTTACATTTAAATAAAACATACATTTAAAAAGAATTAGAAGCATGTTTTTGATTGGGGATTGGGAGAAAAGTGCACTAGCAGAGTTCAGTCCCTGAAGAATAAGCTACTTACTGTACACTGTAAAATCCAATAATTTACCTTACTTAGATTAAATTAGTTATCTTTACTTAGTTGTTATACTTGCTAGGTTTTATTAAGTTTCAGCTACTTTCAAGGCAAATAAAACAATTTACTTACTGTTTTGAGTGACACTTACTTAAAATATTCAAGTAGCCACAAAGGAACCAATGACATTAATAAACCAGTGAGAGGCAGCAGTGCACTAATATGTTGCTAATTGCCGTTTTTTTTTTTTTTTTTTTAATCTCACCATTATAGTGATAAGCTTTCCCTTTGGTTGGGCACTTGAAACTTTATTTATGTTACTAAACTTTTCTCTCTATTAATGGAGAAATGCATCATGAAATCAGAGTTATTTGATTTCAACTAAAAGTAATAAATAGGTTGCTTTCATAAAATTACCTATATTTTAATTAAAGCATTTTTTTTGTGTGTGTTTAATAATGACCTTTTTTAGATTTTACTTTTCATATATAACTTGATATGCTTTTTATATAATCCTTAAATAGTGAGTGGTAATATGCTGAAGTCACACACAGACTTAAACATTCATCACGTGAATCACAACAATGGTAACAATTAAATTAAATTTATATTCATTAATTGTAACTATAGCCATTGTATTTCCTCTTTTTGTTGTGCTACTGCTGACACAAAACAGCAAATAAAATTGGCAAATAAAAACAACAACTTTAAAACAAAGCAACTGCATAATTTATTCTGCGCAATGCATTCTGGGAGTCAGTGAGTATCTATACTAAGTCATGAGTAAACCTAAATGAAAGGATCAAGTACCCCCTACAGTTCTTTTTTAGTTACTAGAACTCTTGTGTAAGTTAACTATACTAACTAAGCATTTGTCAGTACAACATACTATTCCTATTTCACTTTACTTAGTTTTTTCAAGGCAATCGGTTTGCATGCTTTTTTTTAAGTAAGCCCAACTTATTAGATTTTACAGTGTTGGTACCAATTTCCAATAGTATTTTTTTGTTCACTCAACTTCAGACATTGAGTTCTACAGACCAAAAATGTTGAATTGGCTCAACTTAAAAAAGGTTTGTTAAAAAAACAGTTGCACCTCTCCACAAAACTAACAATCTTAAGTTAACCCAATTAAATATTTTTTGTATGACTGACAACTTAATTTCAGTCAGTATAACTGTTTTTTTACAAAAGTTGAGTGAACAAGAAAAAGCTTAGGGAAATTAGTACCAAGTTTTTTATTGTTGTACTGACTTAATTTTTTTTACAGTGTATATATATATATATATATATATATATATATATATATACTCATAGATAATATATACTCATAGATAATATTGATTAAAGCCCACTTATTATAACATTATTATAACTTTAATTGTAGTGAGTTAATAGATATTACATTTGAAGTTGATATATTTTAAATGCTCTTTTAAATACATGCCTAGTAGAAACTACATTAATTTATATTTCATTTGACATTAATACTTAATATTGCATTCAGCAATACACTATAACCATATTTAATATTTAAAGACAATGGAAGAAATTATTAAATTATATTAAAAAGGGACCCACGAAAGTTCAGCTGCATTTAATGTAAATGTAAACTATTGCATTTTAATTTAAATGAAATTAACATCCAATTAAGTATCAGAAAAAATACATTCAAATTGCACACAGGTTTTTTATTTCAGTAATAAGTACTTTGGTATGCTTAAAGGCATAGCTCACCCAAAAGTGACAATTCTGTCATCAATTAATAACCCTTATGCCGTTCCAAACCCATAAGATCTTTGTTCATCTTCAGAACACAAATATAAAACATATATTTTTGATGAAACTCGAGAGTTTTCTGACTCTGCATAGACAGTAACGCAACTGACACATTCAAGGCCAGAAACGTAGTAAGGACATTATTAAAATAATCCTTGTCACATCAGTGGTTCACCCTTAATGTTATGAAGCTACCAATATAAATGTTGTGTGCAAAGAACTAAAACTAAAATAATGCCTTAAAATAAAATAAAACAAAATGAAATAAAAAGAAACTAAAATAATGCCTTAAAACAACAATTTCTTCTCTTCCATGTCAGTCTTCGATGTGTGTTCACAACAGAACCATGACACAAGTGTGTGCATTTGCTAGTTATGGTGGTTTTAAGCACAATATATTATTTTTGCAAACAATGTGAATGAACAGTAACAGTATTGAATGGTAATTGCACAAAACATAAATTTTCTAACGTTGCCAGTTACTGTATATGTTGCGCAGAGGTTCCAGGTCGACGGAATGAGAGATTCTATGACTGCTGCAAGGAGCCGTACCCAGATGTGACTTTCACAGTGGTGATGCGGAGACGGACGCTGTACTACGGTCTAAATCTGCTTATCCCCTGTGTGCTCATCTCTACTCTGGCCCTGCTGGTCTTCCTCCTGCCTGCTGACTCAGGCGAGAAGATCTCTCTTGGTGAGCTGCACACTTAGTGCCTTTGTCATCGTTTTTAAATGCTAATGTTAAATATGATTATAAAGTGATGACGTTGTAATTTTTATGTAAATAATAGTTAATTGTATTAATTATTGTATTCATTTACATATCTGCATTTAGTTTGAAATGTCATGTTTTCTGTAACTTCCTTGGCTAGAATTGTCTTCTTTTGAGAAACTGGCAAGACATGGAAGAAAATTATACTGTACACACTTCACCTTTAAAAGGTTATTATGGGAGTTAAGCATGACCAGCCTCTGTCATAACCAGAAGTGCATAAATGTCAAGTTTGCCATTTTAAAAACCATTAGTTTATTTCTCACACCGGCGAACCTCTCCATCCTTTTTTTTTTTTTTTTTTGCTGACTTAGTGAAATATCCACATTTAAATCAACATCATATGAAATTAACTTTGGCACAGGCACACAATTTATGCCGAAATCCCTGTAAGCTACTGTAAGTGGCGTGAAGTGAGATTGATGGCTTGCCAGAGATGGCCTCAGTGATTAATGCAGTTGGAGAGCTCTGAAGGCCAAATGCCTGCTGGATTTAGAGGATGCTGCCACAGTGAATGAGGGAACGCTCTGGAAGAGACCGAACCTGAAGTCACAGCAGAACACAATTTATTTTATTTTTTTCATTTTGTCATTCCTAAATGATATTACTGGGGTGAGACTGCCAACATTACTTTCCACAGAGTGAGTCATTGGCTGTTCCTCTGTGAGTTACTCAAGATCAATACTCTAAATACCAGCAATTAGCCGTCTTTGTATGATACCGTACACTGAAGTTTCATTTTATATAGCTCTGCTTAATTTTTAATCTAAGTAGTGCACTGAAGGAAGCTATTTTCTGGTAACCAAATTAAGACTTAACCCTGCTTAACTGAATCTCTTTCATCACTTTGACAGTAGCCACTTATGTAGTGGAGACTGGGGCTAGCTGCCACACTTTTTACTCCAAGAGAATATTTCTCATGGTGGGTCAATTTTTGGACTGTAACCACGTATTAGATGGATAGAATGTACTGATTTAGTTTGTACTGGTTGTTTGAAACTGACATACTATATTTAATTCAGTCATGAAACTCTAGATGGCTCGAGCTGATACTGTAGGTCCTTTACATGCAAACTGCTAGCAATCACATAATTTACTGTGGGGCACAAGCAGATTGGCCACTGCTGATTTTGTAGCCAATTGCTTGCTCACCATTTAAATAGCCTGATTCAGTGTTCGCTGTAAACTGGTCCTTTAGAGTTCCTCTGATTCCCTTCACCTCCTCCAGCTCCACTTGTCTAGATCTTACATCCTCACATCAGTGTATTCGTGTATCTATTGGCAGTAGAATGTCTATTCTAAAACTATTAAGAGTTGCCATGATTCAAACAGCAAGCCTTGGTTTCCTCTTTATCTGTCTGTCACATGTACAATTAGGGAGTAATATATATGTTTTGATTTCCAGGGATCACAGTCCTCCTCTCTCTAACAGTTTTCATGCTTCTGGTAGCAGAGATAATGCCCGCAACTTCAGACTCTGTGCCTTTAATAGGTAAGGCCATCCTGCGATGTACATAATGATGTCAGATGTGTGATCGCCTGAATTGAATGAATTGATGTGTTACAAAAATTTGGTCAAGCCACTTTGCATAGCCTTCTAAATCACTGTAAATGAGAACTTTTGTAGTAAAACTTCAAAAACAATTGGGAACACTTATGAGAGCTTTAATAACTTACTTGGATTAGTAACTGATACAATCCATCTGAATACAATCAGTAAAATGAACTTTGCAACATTACAGACCCTATAATAGTTTAATCCCTTGATGAAATGAAATTCACTTAATTGTATTAAATGTGTCCTTGTACTTTAAATCTTCAACAACCTAGGGGGAATATGGTACAATAATGGTATCAGATGGTAATCAGGTAATACTTTGGGTTATATATACCAGAGTATTGAAATTAATGTATGATGCCATTAATATGGTACTAATCTATGGTACAATTTTTTTGCTTACGTTTTGTTTTACAAACTCAAACATTTAGTTAAATACATTTGTGGTAATAGACAGATTTTTCTTTTATTTAATCTCAGTGTCTGAAACAAGATTTATTTTAAGCAAACTTTTTTTTTCTCTAGGTTGTTAAATGTAATTCTCTCTGTCCTTTGATTAGCTCAGTATTTCGCCACCACCATGGTTATTGTCGGCCTGTCTGTGATAGCCACAGTCTGGGTATTACAATACCACTACCATGACCCAGATGGAGGAAAAATGCCAAAATGGGTGAGGATCTCATTACTGCTTTAATTTCTTCTTACCATAAAAACCCATATAAACCCATATAATCCAAATAAATGGTATTTTGATTACTTCCACTGTTTGGAAAACAGTGTTATTTAGTAGTTGATTTCTCTGTCAGACCCGTGTGGTGCTGTTGAACTGGTGCGCGTGGTTCCTGAGGATGAAGAGGCCTGGTGAGGACAGAGTTCGCCCAGCTTGTCACAATAAGCAGCCGCGTTGCAGCCTCTCCAGCCTGGATCTGAACATCAGCACTGGAGCCGCGCAGTCCACCAATGGAAACCTGCTGTACATCGGCTTCCGTGGAATGGACACTATTCACTATGCCACTTCACCTGATTCAGGGGTGATCTGCAGCCGGCTCGTCGCCTCGGGTGAGGACGATGTGCTGCTCCCTGGGGCTCAGGCGTCTTCCATTAGTAGTGGCCCTGGAGAAAGTGAACTGTCCAAAATCTTGGATGAAGTTAGGTACATCGGCAAACACTTCCGGGACCAAGACGAGGAGGAGAGTATGTGTAATGAGTGGAAGTTTGCCGCATCTGTCATTGACCGTCTTTGTCTCATGGCCTTCTCTCTGTTCACCATCCTCTGCACCATTGGCATCCTAATGTCTGCACCTAATTTTGTAGAGGCCATTTCCAAAGATTTCTTTACCTGACGCCTTCGCATAGATGTTTGTACTCCTCAGAGCCTCTTAAGTGTCATATTTCTTTAATATATTAACTAACATTTTATTTGATCTAATTGTTCATCTAAAAAGGAGATTCACTTTGTATGGAAATGAGCAGCGTGAACATTTTGCTTAGGTTCTTCTTTAGTATTTCATGCAAGAAATTCATTATGCAGACATGAGGATGAGTAAATGATTTATAAATCATGAACCATTCCTTCGTGACTGGTCTCAGCATATGTTTTTGAGTGTTTGTGTATTAGTGTATGTATAAATTGGTGTTCTAACTGAAGTGTGCACCAGAGACAGGACTGTAGCCTCATATGCACTTTATAAAAGCTTATAATTTATTGTTTGTTTTCATAAATGTAACCATTTGCTTTACACACATGCACATATGCATCTATGAATTTCTGTATTGTTATATCTGCCATTATGCTTACTCTATATTTCTCACTGCTGTTATATATATAGTCTTTCATTGTACGTCTTATAACTGCTGGAGAATTGGTCAGTGTATGCGATGATATGAAGGTGGACACCTCCCCCCCCCCCTCATTATATTGTACAGTATAATGACAAATAAACATATTTTTGTAGGTTGAATATGATCTGATTCAAACTTAGAAAATGTGTTAAAAATGCTGTGAAAAACACTACATTAATCACTCAGAAAGTGTTAGGAAAACACAATACTGTTCTTTCTGTCTAACTTCATTTAACAACCTGTTCTCAGATCATAAATACCAGAATATTGTTTGACATGTAGAGTGTGTGTAACATCTCCATCTGGTGGCTGGTAATAAAACTGTGTAATATAAGGCACTGCAAAGCCAGGACATGTTTGGCTCACAAATGCTTCACACTATATTACATTACCGTATGCCTTTATGAATTTTTAGATGCTATTTTTGAGGCATTTTTCCTCTTTTTAGTTATTTCACTCTTATTTACATTCATTCATTTGGTGGACAGTTTTACTCAAATTAACTCGCAAACTTACAACAGCAAAATGTCATAAGATTTGTTTTGTCATAAATTTAAAATTAGATTAATACAGAAGCTGGGAAATACTGTATCACAATTTGTGCTACATGACAATACTGTACATTGCTGCTTGTTTTATTCTTATACTTATATTTATTTTGGGTGTTTCCTTCCACCTTTATCTGCAGACAAAATTAATGTAGCTGGATGAACCCTAATTCACTGATACAATCTGTAATATTTACTCAGGAAAAGATTGTGATTTATTTTTATTTTTTTTTACATTTTTTGTTTGTTTGTTTGTTTTCATAGCTGTTTAAACTATTCATAACTTTGTCCAATAAGGAAGTTTGTGGTAAAAAAGATATACCAAATAAAAACAAGTAATGATTGCATTCTAGTTTTAAAATCAACTGAATTTTGAATAATTGTTATATTAGAAAAAAGGAAATGTAGTATTAAATATTTAATGTTCTGGCTAATTATTTCTGCCTTGATATCCACAGTATTTCTAAAGCTTGGAACAAAATTTCCTTTTTAATCCTTTAAAAAATTATACGTAAATTAGTTTTGTCTACAATTTTTGGTTAGATGCAAAGTAAAAGAATGCTTTAACCTGATTTTTACAGCCTTAATATTTACAGATCACAGAGTTTCACTGATGATTCCTCAATAACCCTGAACCCAGGATAGAGAGGCTGAGTGAATGTGGTCTGTTCTCTGTGGATGAGGGTCATTTTGTCAGAGACTCTATGAAAAGACAGAATTCCTGCACTGTAATCCACATACACTCCTATACAGGAGCTGGGCTCTAGAGGCAGTTTTATCTCTCTGTTATTGTGCCTGAACGAACAGCTCAAGGGATTACAGGAGAGTTTCCAGGACTGACCATTACATCCAAACAAAGATGCATTACCTGTGCCTTTCCTGCTGATGCTTTTATATGCAACTGATATACCCACACCCCTCTTCAACTCAACCTCCCAATAACAGCGTCCACACACTTTCTCTCTACACAACACCTGCTCCCAATAATCAAATCTGTCTGGATGATCAGGATACTTCTGGACTATATTCACGCAAGTAGCCATTCTGTTCCCGTCAGAGAGATGAAGGTTTTTATTCACTGTGTTTGGATCCAGAGTAAACTTGCTGCGATCTAATGGAGGTCCAAAAAAAAAAAAAGGGAAACACCTTAGGAAATGTTTGTACACATCATACATACACTTATATTGGTGTCAGCAGAATGAATGTGTGCATTTCTGAAGTCACTGGTTTTTCAATGTAAAGTACAAAAAAAATTAATGAAAACAAAATTACTTTTTAAAATGTATATATTACTTAATAAAAATAATTCAACTTAACAGTGAAAATGGTGAAAGGAAATGCTTATATTATTTCCCCAGATGCATAAGGGCATTTCTACCTCAAAATTAAAACTATAGTTTTCTATTATCTTATTGTTTCGGTGCAGTGGTGTAACGATGGAGGCGACAAAGGAGTGGGGATCCAATTGCAGGCTTTATTAGAAGAACGTGGTGGAAACAGGCAGGGTCAAACATCAGCAAACAATCACATCAAATGGCAAAAGAGTAATCCATGGAACAGCAATCAATCGGAGTCAAGGAAACAGTCCACGATCAAAACACTAAGGCAAGGCAAAACAAGGAACTCACACGAAACTACGAAAACATCCAAACATTCAATCACCAGCGATGCGAGCATGTGTGTGCTGTCCTTATAATGGGAGACCGATATAAGGCAGGTAATTGCAATTGATGAGTCTGAACAAAGGATTATGGGAAATGGAGTCCAGAGTGAAGTGCCAAGATTTGGGAATGGGGTGCCCTACCAAAGCAGAGCAGACTGAGCAAAAGACCACCTGGGCAGATCAGAAGTCCTCCATGGCAGAGCAGACAGAAGGATCCCACCAGGGTGAAGCAGACAGAGCAGAAAACCTCCATGGCAGAGCAGAAGACCTCCTTGGCGGAGCAGATGGAACAGGAGACCACCACGGTGAAGCAGACAGAGCAGAAGACCACCAGAGCATAGTTGAAGACCACCATAACAGACCAGACTGATCACAAACCCATGGCAGTGATTGAGGACTAGGAAAAACTGAGTCATATGAGACAGACGGTCTCAAGAACAGAGGCAAAGAATACAACAAGTTCATCAATAGTTTCCCTGGTGACCACTGAATGGGCAGAGAGTTCATAAACAGGCTCACTGACCAAAACTGGACAGGCATACATTTCAAAGTTAGGCTCTTTGTAAGAACTGAGACAGACATATGGTTCAGAATTAGACTCGTTGAATGAGACAGAATAGGTAGACAGTTAAAAACTGGATGTATTGGCAAAGATAGTGTAAAAAGACTGGAACTAAACTGACAAACAACTCATGGACTGATACTGGGCAGGCATATAGTACTAAATCAGAATTGTTGATGGGATTGGAACAGGTGATTCAACATTAGTCTCACTGAGGGAAATGGGACAGGCAGATAACTCATAAACAGCTTCATGGATTGATTCTGGATAGAATGACAGTTCATAATCTTCTTGACAGTAACTGGCAAGACTGTCACAGCTACACCCTCTGTAGCAATGACAGGACAGGCAGAGAGTTCACAGACGACCTCCACAGCCGTGACAGGACAGATGGGGAGTTAATTAATGGGTGCCACTACCGAAACCAGAGCCGAAGTGAAAGACATCACCTCAAGAGGTTCTGCAGCATATGCTACCTCCGTAGCATCCGGAAAGGACATCACTGCCACCTCTGGCAATCCTTCCAGGACTCTGAGTGAACAAACGAGACGTGACTCAGGGAAATCTGCTCTGTGTCCACTCGACTCAGGGAGATCAGCTGTGAGTTGACTCGACTCGACTCAGGGAGATCATCTGTGAGTCGACTCGACTCAGGGAGATCATCTGTGAGTCGACTCGACTCTGGGAGAACAGCTGTGAGTCGACTCGACTTGCCTCAGGGAGATCAGCTGTGAGTCGACTCGACTTGACTCCAGGAGATCAGCTATGAGTCGACTTGACTCCAGAAGATCAGCTGTGAGTCGACTCGACTTGACTCAGGGAGATCATCTGTGAGTCGACTCGACTTGACTGGCAGGCTTGACGTGAGCAGGCTTTTGAACGGAAGCCATTATGGGATGAGACTCTGGAACGGCAGCCATGGCGGGACAAGACTGATGACAAGATGGGAGCAATCTTGCAAAAGGTTTCTGGATTGGCAGCCATTTTGGGCAGAGACTCTGCTTCTCCTACAGTAAAAGGAACCACATAATAGTGCATAGTCCATACTGTCCCTCAGACTACCATCAAACTCCCCTCCAGGTAAAAATGATTTAGTTGGTTTACCAGTGGTACCCCCAGAATATTTTAATAGGGGTGGCCAGAAGAGGCCATAGTAAATCTTGGGATGGCACACCACAATTAAGAAAAAAATATTAAGGGTTTGCAATATTGACAAAAAATCTGTGATTTCTGTGATTTTATCGAAAACGATAAATTGACAATAATTGACTGAGTGTGTAATTGTGCTGATATCTTATTTCTAATTGTGGTGACAGCTGACTCTTTTTTTTTTTTTTTACCTTTATGCCATTCTTTCTAAAAGTGTGCACCATCTTTTAGGTCAAATTCTTGCATTTGGGCTGTTACCAATCAAATGCAACCAGTATCAACAAAATGTATCTTTGCAATGCAGAGAAAACAGAAGATGCATCTGAAGTGCCATTTAGATCTTTTTACAGATCTACTGTTTAATGCAGCTCTGAGGGACATGGAATACTTTAACCTGCAGTTACAAATGAATGAATAATTTTTTGGTATGTAAAATATAAAACATTGAAAACTGATGTTTGAAATTATAAAAAAAAATGAAAAGGTACCTTAAATGTGAAGTTAAAACTGCTAGTAGGTGGGAGTGAGTCACTGTTAATAAATGAGTTATTGCGATTTAACCTAATCTTTTAAATGGTTGATTCATTCAGGAACGAAACACTTTCATGTTGCTTAAGCCCCTTTCACACTGCCATTCCGGCAAATACAGGGGTAAAGTGTTCCGGCAATTGTTCCTGGGTCGCTAGATTTTGCACTTTCACACTGCCAGTGATGACCTGGGATATGTGCGTGCTTTCACACACAACCCGTAAAGATCCCGTAACGACACGTGACATCAGCGCGTGACGTGTAATGTACGAGTCGAAAACATTAGGCACATTATACTTTCACTGAAGCAAGTGAACGATCTCTGAGTCAGCGCGGAAAGTGAGGAACTAACTGATCTCTGCTTCATTACAGTTTGCACATATTTTTTAGTCGCAAACGTTTATCTTCCTTCAAAACAGCCGGTAAAAGAGTCGCGCGTTACTTCGACACGGAATTAGATCTGGCTTTTTTTCACACAGCGCTCATCCCGGGTTGAATCTGGCGATGTTACTAGGTCCCCAACCCGGGTTCAATGCGGGAATCAATCCCGGGACGTGGTTGCTTTCACACAGAAGGCGACCCTGAAATGTTCCGGCAATATGATGGATCCGATGTGCAGTGTGAAAGGGGCTTTAGAGACACAAAACTAATGACTGTGTTAGGGATGTGTTTTAGAAATAAACCAAAAACAGGTATATGTTGCCTAAAACTTAAGTCTCATGATATTAAATTCTTGTTTATTGAACTGTTGTGTAATATCAATATCACATTTTTAATTATGTTTACTTTTGGAGACAAACGTAGCTCTAACTCTTAATGTGATAGTAACTAACGTTATATGACATTACATAAATTATATAGATCTATAAATTGTATGCCACATATCTTGAAAAATGTGATAATTCTAAATTTCCAGTGAAAGAACGCACTATAAATGCGTATGCGAACCATAGACTGTATAGATGTGAACTAGTGTAGATCATCACGTAATATGCATGCACTCTGTGTTTTGTTTGGGCAGATACTCTGGTGGCACCAATCTGCACTATATTTTGGTAGCTGCATCCAGTGCTGGAATTTTTTTTTTCAGTTCTTAAACTATTGTGAATTTATATTCAGCATTTAAACTAATACTACCCAGTACCCACTGCAAATCATCCTAGCCGTGGCCACCCCTTGGGGGGCGCCCCTGTAGTTTACGGAGTCCAAAATGGAATAATTAAATAAATAAAACGTCATCAAAACAGTCACAGTCACAGATGACAACTCATAGAACCGGTGAACATACTCCTCAAGAGATAGGTCTTCTTGACAAAGATGTAACAGTTGGTCTCCTGGGTCCATGGTTGGGCTGAGTTGCCAATTAAAGCCGCTAGATCCAGGTGTGACTGGTGATTTTGTAACGATGGAGGCGACAACGGAGTGGGGATCCAACTGCAGGCTTTATTAGAAAAACGTGGTCAAAACAGGCAGAGCCAAACACCAGCAAAAATTCACATCCAAGGCAATGGCAAAAGATTAATTCACTGAACAGGCAAAGTTAAGGGCAGGTAGCAAACAATCAGAGTCAAGGAAACAGTCAACGATCAAAACACTAAGGCAAGGCAAAACTAGGAAACTTGGAAAACATCCAAAAATTAAATCACCAGCGACATTAGTATGTGTGTGTGCTGTTCTTATAGTGTGAGATTGATGAGGTGATGAGAGACGGTTGATTGCAATTGATGATGAGTACAGGCAGGCAAAGGATTATGGGAAATGGAGTCCAGAGTGAAGTGGCAAGAATTTGGAATGGAGTGCACTCTAGCAAAGCTCATGGGCACTCCAGCAAGAAATCGTGAAAAGTGGTGTCCATACTTTGCAACAGTAAATATAGACTTTAAATATTAATAAATTATAAAATATTTAGGCGTGCACCGAAATCACACACCTGATGGAATTTACTGCTGATTAGAGAACGAGATGCGCATTAACGATCGGCCGATCTCGATCAGTGCACTCCTAAAAAATATTTGTATATTTGTATTCTGTATGGTAATAATTCGTGCCTATTTAAAAGTTAACATACAATTTAATTAATTTGTTGTTTAAACAAACAAATTTTTTTTTATTATATTTTAAGAAAAAGTTCTTCCTCAAATTTATTTCTGCATAAATTTAGCAAAATTGCATGTCTTATGCTGATAACAAATTTGACCTTTTTTTAGTAAAAATTTGAATACATTTTTTCAAATTTTCCAATTATCTTGAAACTCAGCCCCACATTTTTGAAAAGTCTGGATTTGTGCTAATTTTTCTTTAGTGATAATGCCTCCCTTGGTAGAAGTCAATTAAAGGCAAAAATGTGATTAAGCTTCCATTTAACTAAATACAGCATATTTAACAATTTAAACGCATAGAAATAAACTGAGTGGTTCAAAAATATGCATGTTTCCAAATCCTGCCTCATGTTTGCCACTCCGTCTGAACAATGACACAATTGCTTTCATTATTATTATTATTATTTATTTTTTCAGGACCAACTATATAAAACATTTATAACAACCCGTGCAGTGATAAATATTATCATTAACTGCTTAGGTTCAATGAAATAATTTGACACAGGCTGAATAGGAAAATTTCTATTCTGTAAATAAATTTTTAGCCACTAAATGAGAACCACTGGTATATCTTTCTGTGTTTGTATATTTCTATATTAACTTACATTGGAGGAACTCTTCTCTGGTCTTGGGTTCAGGAAAGAATCAGAATCAGAATCAGAATCAGAATGAGCTTTATTGCCAGGTATGTTTACACATACGAGGAATTTGTTTTCGTGACAGAAGCTCCACAGTACAACAGAATGACAGCGACAGAACATAAAACACATAATAAAAGAATAAAAAATACAAATAAGTAGATAGTGAATGACAATATACAAATGACAATTGTAGGCAGGTATATTACAAAATGAAGTTATGTATGTACATATATATTGTGTGCAAAATTTAAGTGTATACTAAGTATGTGTGTTAGATAAATAAAGTGTGTGTGTATATAATTATAAAGTGTAGTGTGTTCGCCGTTATTATAAGCTGTTCATAAGATGGATTGCCTGAGGGAAGAAACTGGTCCTGTGTCTGGTCGTTCTAGTGCTCAGTGCTCTGTAGCGTCGACCAGATGGCAACAGTTCAAAGAGGGAGTGTGCAGGATGTGAGGGGTCCAGAGTGATTTTGACAGCCCTTTTTCTCACTCTGGATAAGTACAGTTCTTGAATAGAAGGGAGAGTTGAACCGATGATTCGCTCAGCAGTCCGGACTACTCTCTTTAGTCTTCTGAGGTCAGATTTAGAAGCTGAGCTGAACCAGACAGTTACTGAAGTGCAGAGGATGGATTCAATGATGGTGGAGTAGAACTGTTTCAGCAGCTCCTGTGGCAGGTTAAACTTCCTCAGCTGGCGAAGGAAGTACAACCTCTGCTGGGCCTTTTTCACAATGGAGTCAATGTGAATGTCCCACTTCAGGTCCTGAGAGATGGTGGTTCCCAGGAACCTGAATGACTCCACTGCAGTCACAGTGCTGTTCATGATGGTGAGTGGGGGGAGTGCAGGGTGGTCTCTCCTGAAGTCCACGATCATCTCCACTGTTTTGAGCGTGTTAAGCTCCAGGTTGTTGAGACTGCACCAGACAGCCAGCTCTTTTACCTCCTGTCTGTAAGCAGACTCGTCACCGTCCTGAATGAGGCCGATGAGTGTGGTGTCGTCTGCAAACTTCAGGAGCTTGACAGAGGGGTCCTTAGATGTGCAATCATTAGTGTACAGGGAGAAGAGCAGTGGGGAGAGAACGCAGCCCTGGGGAGCTCCGGTGCTGATTGTACGGGTGCTGGATGTGTATTTTCCCAGCCTCACTAGCTGCTGCCTGTCTGTCAGGAAGCTGTTGATCCACTGACAGACTGAGGTGGGCACGGAGAGCTGATTTAGTTTGGGCAGGAGGAGGTTTGGGATGATCGTGTTGAAGGCCGAGCTGAAGTCCACAAACAGGATCCTCACATAAGTCCCCGGTCTGTCTAGGTGTTGCAGAACATAATGCAGTCCAATGTTTACTGCATCGTCCACAGACCTGTTTGCTCTGTAGGCAAACTGAAGAGGATTCAGCAAGTGTCCAGTGATGTCCTTCAGGTGGGCCAGCACCAGTTTTTCAAATGACTTCATGACTACAGACGTTAGAGTCACAGGCCTGTAGTCATTTAGTCCTGTAATTTTGGGTTTCTTAGGGATGGGGATGATGGTGGAACGTTTGAGGCATGAAGGGACTTCGCACAGCTCCAGCGATCTGTTGAAGATCTGTGTGAAGATGGGGGCCAGCTGGTCAGCACAGGATTTCAGACAGGCTGGTGTAACACAATCTGGGCCTGGTGCTTTTTTCCTTTTCTGCTTCCGGAAGACCTGGCGCACCGCATCCTCGCTGATCTGAATTGCAGGTGTGGGGGAGAGGGGGGATGCAGGAGGTGTGAATGGTGAGAGTGCTTGATTGGAGAGGTGTTCAGGATGGGTTGCAGGAGCTGTTAATGGTGTGAACGGTAGTTTGGAGAGGCATTCAGGTCTGGTTGCAGGAGTTGTGAAGGGTGTGAATGGTTTTGTGGGGAGGCGTTCAGGGCAGGTGATGGGTGTTCTTTCAAACCTGCAGTAAAACTCGTTCAGATCGTCTGCCAGTCGTTGATTCTCTACGGTGCTGGGGGGTGGTGTCTTGTAATTGGTGATCTTCTTTAGACTTTTCCACACTGATGCGGAGTCGTTGGAAGTGAACTGAGTCCTTATTTTTTCAGAATAATTCCTCTTTGCCACTTTGATCTCCTTTTCCAATGTGTATTTAGCCTGTTTATACAAGACATTGTCCCCCTTCACGTAAGCATCTTCTTTGGCCTGACGGAGCTGTCTGAGTTTTGCAGTGAACCACGGTTTGTCATTATTGTAAATTAGTTGAGTCTTTGTAGGAATACACATATCCTCACAGAAACTGATATATGATGTTACGGTCTCTGTGAGTTCATCCAGATCGGTGGCAGCAGCTTCAATAAACACTCCAATCAGTGAGGTCAAAACAAGATTGTAAATCCTGCTCTGCTTCATTAGTCCATCTTTTTACAGTCCTTGATACAGGTTTAGCTGATTTTAGTTTCTGCCTGTAGGATGGTATTAGATGAACCAGAAGGTGATCAGAACGTCCCAAAGCTGCTCATGGAACAGAATGAAATGCATCCTTTATTGTGGTGTAACAGTGATTCAATATATTACTGTCTCTTGTGGGACATGTAACATGCTGTCTGTATTTTGGCAGCTCACGGGACAGATTGGCTTTATTAAAGTCCCCGAGAATGATTAAAACAGAGTCCGGGTGTTGTCGTTCTGTCTCTGTGATCTGATCAGCGAGTTTCTGTAAAGCTGAGCTCACATGCGCTTGAGGATGGATGTAAACACTGACCAGAATGAACGAGTGAAACTCCCGCTGCGAAAGGAAATTATCTGGATGCAATTCACTATGAAAATCAACAAACAGTACACATTGGTGTGAAATCCACATTAGTTTTATAGCAATTGCGCTGTGTTTTTAAAATATTGATTGTATTTTAAAGTTTCCAACACAACAGACAATCAGTCTTAAACTGATTATCCTTAATAAACCAACGTGTTTACCATTGATCACCATGTTTACAAGACCTTACCAACATATAGCATCATGTAAATGTAAATACGCAAGAATACTGACCCAATTTGGCTCTACGCATAAATATCTTTATTGATGCTCTGGAAGCTTATTTATTGTGCATGACCTTTACACATTTCTTTACATTTTGATGATAAAACTGAAGAGAAGCTCAACCATTTATAAATCTAATCAGTTTTCTTGTGATGTCAGTTTTTTATATAAAAATTATTTATTTTATTTAATACATTTATAATATTTAAATTTGGCTGCATTTTCCAAGTCATTGTAAACCAATAGTTTCTGTAATCTACGACTTTTGATGGTTTTGGGAAATTAACATTTATACACTAAACACACTATATGAGAAGCAAGTGTCTTTAATTAAAGGCCATGTTGCAGGTTAACCACCACTTTCAATTAATGGGTACATAAATCACTTAAGATATGTATATCATTTTTAAAATGTCACATAGTGTCATAGAACTGGTAAACTTTGTCTTTGTCATCTAGAAATAGAAGGCATCATGCTAGCTATATGGGCGTTTCTAAGCGTTTATCTCTTCCTCCGGTGAAAATGTTGTTGCAAACGTAGCCGCATGTGAGTCGCTGTGTTTGGCAGGTGCTTGTGTGGGTGCCGTCCCATTGAAACTGCGCTGGAAAGCTTGTGCTGTAGGGAAGTGAGTGCGTTTTGGTCGCTGTTGGTCGATATCTATCTATCGATCTGTCTGTCTATCTATCTATCTATATATCTATGTATTTATCTATAATCTGCGCTATCTGAATACTCTCGTCTACTAACTCTCTAGTCACTCTCAATGCTCTCAAGGCGGGCTTTGGTAAATTCTCTCCCCAACGTGACGTAATGCAATGCATTGTGGGGGAAATGAGACCGCTGTAAGATAGTACCTACTTTTTCATATTATATTCCGTTTTGTGATACCCAACAACATAAAACACAATGGATAACAGTTTAAATGTTAATTTCCAACATGCATATTGCACAAATTCGTTGAAAAATTAACCCTGCAACACAGCCTTTAAATAAATTTCAAATAAAGAAATACATGTAAAATAGAGAAATACATTTCAGCTTTGTACTTGCATATTGACTTATTTCTCAGAGTAAATACATCATCCAGTACTTTACCTCTACAAGACATTGCTTCTATCTTCTCTTGGCAGAAATCCTCGAGTTTCTTTCTCAGAAGAGAGACAGATTTTTCTACATTATCATAGGAGAGAAGAGCACTAATTTTGATGTTGGGTGAGTCAGGCAAGACAGAGAGAGACTGGAGAATCTACAGACACAAACAACAGGATTTTCACATGAAAAGTGTAAAATGTCAGTGTAACAAGTTTAGAATTGGTAAATTGTACATTATAGTATATTTAGTATATCAAATATCACTTTATTATGTTATTTTGGGTGAATTATCCCCTTATCATGCTGAACAAATTAAAACATATGGGCCATATCCCAGTAAACACTTTATACTTCTGTGAATATTCAATTTAGAAACTAAATGTATAAAAACTTTAAACACCTGATGCCCTGTGCTTACTTCACCAGTTGCCAATTAGTGAGATAATAACAGAACAACATCATGTGGCATCACTTTAGAGAATTACTGACATTACTATTTTAATATTAGCAAAAGCTTGTGTAATTACAAGAAGTTATTATTACCAGAGCTCTTGTTACCTGGAGGAAGCAGATGTCCTCAGTATGTGAAAGCTGCTCTAGCTCAGCTTCTTTCTTCCTCAGATCAGCAGTCTTCTGCTCTAGACGCTTCAAGAATTCTTCAGCTCGACTCACTGCAGCCTTTTCTTGATCTTTTATCAGCTGAATCACCTCAGACCGACTTCTCTCAATGGAGGTGATTAGCTCTGTAAAAATCCTCTCACTGTCCTTCACTGCTGCCTCAGCAGAGCTCTGTTATGAGACACATTATCATTAGTCCATTTAGTAAGCTCTTGCTGGGTTAATTAATACTCCACCTGAAAATAAAAATTCTTTCATCATTAACTCTCCCTATTGCTGTACCAGATGACTTTCTTTCTTTTTTGAAACAGAGATTTTCAGAAAAAAAATTAATCTCTGTGAGCCCATATAATGTAAGAGGATAGTTCCCCTAAAGCAGCGGTCCCCAACCTTTTTGGCGCCAAGGACCGGTTTAATGTCAGACAATATTTTCACGGACCGGGCTTTAAGGTGTGACGGATAAATACAACAAAATAAAATGATACGACTGGCATAAAAACTGGGGTATATTGTAAATATAGTAATAAACATGAATCCACTGTGTATTCTTATGCAACTTTATTAGCAGCGTCCTCATAACATCACGCCAACAACATAACATGAATAACATCCTCTCGCTCACTGACTCTGTGACGTTTAAACATGCCTTAAAAATATAAGATAAGGCAAAAACCCTCCGCTCCCGGCTCTACTGGTCCAATCAGCGCAGGGTTGTGCCAGTGTTGTTTTGTGTCGAAAATGTAAATATAAATATATAATGAGCGAGTACATCATGAATCTATTTTCCCAAACCATGTTTTTGTCTTTTCCTGAATCACTAAGGGTACCCTTATAATAAGTGTTTATATTCAGACTATTTTCGTCTGGTTGGGGTCAGCAACGCTGCAGAGTAGCACAGTACCTGCCATAGATTTAAACAGAGAGAAGTAGCTCCGGCAACAATGTTCTTCCGCCAGACGAGAGCGCCAAAAGTTACTGACTGCATCTTTAATCTAAGTTATTTATTCTTTCTTGTGCGGCCCGGTACCAAATGACGCACGGACCCCGGGGGGTTGGGGACCGCTGCCATAAAGGGTTAGTACACCCAAAAAATAAAAATTAGCTTGTGTTTTACTAACCTCTGAAGCATCCTAGGTGTATATGACTTTCTTCTTTCAGACGAATCCAGTCAGAGTTATATTAAACATTTTCCTGCCTATTCCTAGCTCTATCATTGCAGTCAGCAGGTGTTGCAGTTGAACAGTCCACAAGTCATCAAATAAAGTGCGTGCACCCATCATAAAACGTGCTGCACACAAGCATAAAATTAAGTGTAATGTCGAATAAAGATTTTCATCATATTTAGTAGGGGGACTTACCATTAACCATTTAACAGTTTTTACTGTATCATTTTACAGTTTTTACCATTAAATTCATGGTAATTTTTCACTTGACCTAAACATACAGTAAGCATGTTTTAAAGCATGACGTTAGCAAATTGTGATACTCATACAAGAAGTGATGCAGAAACACACTTGTATAACACTTCACAATGTGTTTAGGTAAACACATAATTTATAAATAAACAAATATAAGTATTTTTCTATAAATTATCGGCTTGTTTGTATGGATTATGTTGAGTTAAAACCTGAATTTTAAGAGACCAACTTGAATTACATGACTCACTGTTTCTTTAAAAATCTCTGTTTGAGTTCCACAGAAGAAAGAAAGTCATTTACATCTGGGACAGCATGTGTTTGTGTGTTTGATGACAGACTTTTTCATTTTCGGGTCAAGTAATAGCCAGCATTTCTTCTTCTCATAACTCACGTTATGACACTTCACAGCCTCTCTCAGCTCCTGAATCTCTTTCTCTGTCTCCTGGATTTGCTGCTTCAGTCTCTCCTTTAAGTGTTTCTGTAGGACAAAGAAATAACCAGTAAACAATTTGTGTTGTAGTGCCATGGTGTATAATTTCTTAGGTTTTTGTTTTTTTGCATATTATTAATCTTAGTCTCATGCCATGTAAGTGTAGGCTATCAACTATTCATATGGTAAAATGTGAAGTATAATGCAGTAATTGCACAGGTCTCAGTTTTACTGATGTCATTTCTGCTTCTCAAATCCATGAGCATTACCAACAGTATTGGGTCTGAGTATTGATTTTTAGACCATGTCAGTGTATAAAGTCAGTTCATACCTCTTGCACTGTCTTCTGTTCTGCAACTGTGACAGCATCATGGGTTTTATGTTCTTTCATCATACAGAGCACACAAAGGCACTGTTGATCCGTACGACAATAAACCTCCAAAAGCTTATTATGCTCATGACAAATCATCTCCTGGAGTTGTCCTATGGCATCAGTTATTTTGTGTCGCTTTCCTGAACCTGAACGAAATTCTTCATGATGTTCAAAATGAGTCTGACAGTAAGATTCCAAACACACAAGACAGGACTTGACAGCTTTGCTTTTTCTTTCAGTACAGACGTCACACTCTACATCTCCAGGTTCAGCATAATGCTGAGCAGGAACCACAGTTTGGAGTTTGGGCTTTATCAGTTTCTCCAACATTTCAGCAAGCACCACATTCTTGCCTAACGCAGGTCTAGGACTGAAGGTCTGTCTGCACTGGGGGCAGCTGTAAACCCCTTTCTGTTCTTCTTGATCCCAGCAGTAATGCAGCTCATACAGAAACTGTGTCCACAGCAAAGGGTCACTGGATTCTTCAGTAGATCCAGGCAGATTGGACAGCTGAACTGGTCCTGAGAAATAGCGGCCGCCATATCACTTAATGTAGCATAGCCTACAAACAAGATTAAGACAAACAACGGCACAATATCACTTAAGTTTCGATTTCTCTGAACTGATCCTATGACACACGGCTTCTGTGTTGAGACAGAGACGTGTGCAAAACGGGGCTGTCTTTAAAGATTTCCGGTAACTGAAGTTATATTGCAGTCAAGTTGACTCAAAATGAGTATTCCTCGGAATATTTGACTAAAGCGGAAAGTAATGTGTACACAATTAAAGGTATTATTAGAATTGATTTGTTTTTAAACACATAGTTATATTTTGGAATGACAGGCGTTCATATTTTTCTGTAGGACTAACTAAAATAATGATAACGGTTTAGATCACAACCCGCAAAGAACCCCGGAGTTGAGGTTCACTTCTCTTAACTTTCCTCGTTCATTCTCTATGGTAGCGCTTAACACTTCGGATGCTATTTGTATTTGTGGCCACACGTAGATGTTGTGGCGCTGTTTCGCCTTTTCCGTGGCGGGGAATTTAAACAGCGGGTATAATGTCAATCATTCGCTTTTAAGGAGAGTTTTACGATCGGAAATTTCTTCCAATTTTTTTGTGTTTAAACAACATACGCTGTAATCTACCTCGTATTTATTAACTTTAAACTATATTTTTATTTTATTTACCTCAGAGATCAGCGCAATACTCTCACCAAGCATGTAAGTGAATTATGTGCTTCTTGTAAAAACCACACAGTAAACTGAATTCTTTATATAATGCAACTGCTTTATTTTATTTTAATATCTTTGATTTTAAAGATGAATGTTCATAGATGTCTTGCTATATCATGCTGAACACAATCAAATCAGGTTAATAGGGTTATAATATGTAGTGCGTAGTTAACTCCTGTGATGGAAAGCGAATTTTCAGCATCGTTTATACTTCAGTCTTCCGTGTACCATATATGATTCTTTATGGTACATTATTTATATGATTATTTGCTCACAAAACATTTCTTATTATAATCAATGTTAATATGATCATTTTCACTACAATGATGGAAGCACATTATTTTCTGAAGTATCCCGTGATGCTGAAGACTGGAGTAATCATGCTGAAAATTCATCTTTGCATCACAGGAATAAATTGCAAAGAAAATATACACATATAAACAATTCTTTTAAAATTGTAAAAAAGAATAACAAAAAAACAATGCTACTGTTGCGCATATATATATATATATATATTGTCACGGGGTGAAGAACCACTCGACAAGAGGTACGTGAAATCAAAAGCCCCGGAGGGTGGGTTTATTGAAAAGTGAAGGGTGCCTGGTTAAGTGTCCAGTTCTGCTTTCCGCTGGTTGGTGCTCCCCGTGTGCTCTCCGTGCTCCTCTGTGCCAATCAAGGGGAAAGTGGGTGTCCAGACGTGCTCCAAAGGGTGTGGGCTGTCGGTCACTCGCTGCTTTCTGTGGGGATAGGAGAGAGGGGTTAGTCCAGCTTTGCGTTCTGTTTGAGAACCTCTTCTCAGTGCAACATGTGCTGCTTTTCACTGTGCTGGCTGATGGGGAGCAGCTGTGACCGATCAGCCGGTGACGAGGGCGTGCAGGTGTTTTGGTTTGGTTTCCAGGGCGACGCTGATTCCTCTGGGAGTGCTCGTCACATCCCCCCCCCCCCAAGCGTCGTTCTGGTCCTGCGAAGACATGTAGAAAGTAGGGGTGAGATTAGGGGAGGGTGGGGAATGACCCCTGACAGACCTGCATAAGCTGTCCAGATCCGGGAGAGGCCATCGGCGTTCGCGTTGGCGGCCCCAGCTCGATGGCGGACTTCGAAGTGGAAGTCCTGGAGCGCTAGGAACCAGCGAGTCACCCTGGCGTTGGTGTCCTTGGCGCGGGCCATCCACTGTAGGGGCGCGTGGTCGGTTACCAGGGTGAACTTGCGGCCCAGGAGGTAGTACCGGAGCTCCAGGACTGCCCACCTGATGGCCAGGGCTTCCTTCTCCACAGCGGCGTATTTCCTCTCGGCGGGGGACAGCTTCCTGCTGATGTAGATGATCGGATGCTCCTCACCTTCCTGAATTTGGGAGAGGACCGCTCCTAGTCCTGTGTCGGAAGCATCCGTCTGCAGCAGGAAGGGGCAGCTAAAGTCCGGGGCGCGGAGTACCGGCGAGGACGTGAGTGCTGCTTTCACCTGGGAGAAGGCTTCTTCCGCCGACGGGGTCCAGCATACTTTCTCCGGCTGCCCCTTCCTGGTCAGGTCTGTCAGGGGGGCGGCTAAAGAGGAGAAGTTGGGGATAAAACAACGATAATAACCCGCCAACCCCAAGAAGGCTCGTACCTGGGTCTTTGTCTCCGGTCTTGGTGCGGCGTGGATGGCCTCAACTTTCTTGTCTTGCGGCCGGATGAGTCCTCGGCCGACTTGATAGCCCAGGTACTTGGCCTCAGAGAGGGCTAGGTGGCATTTTCGGGGGTTGGCGGTAAGTCCAGCCCGCCGGAGCTCCGAGAGCACCCGCCGCAGACGATCCAGATGTTCGTCCCACGCCTCGGAGTGGACCACGACGTCATCCAGGTAGGCGGCCGCGTAAGCTTGGTGAGGCCGCAGGAGGATGTCCATCATCCGCTGGAACGTCGCGGGGGCCCCATGTAGGCCGAAGGGAAGGGTCCGGTACTGCCAGTGGCCACTGGGGGTGGAGAAGGCGGTTTTCGGCTTGGCGGCCTCGGAGAGCGGTACCTGCCAATAGCCCTTGGTTAGGTCTAGGGTGCTGATATACCGGGCCCTTCCTAGCCGGTCCAGCAGTTCGTCCACCCGAGGCATGGGGTACCCGTCGAATTCGGAGACTTCGTTCAGGCGGCGGAAGTCGTTACAAAAGCGGAGGGTGCCATCCGGCTTTGGGACCATCACAATGGGGCTGGACCACGGACTCCGGGATGGTTCTATTACCCCCAACTTTAGCATCTGTTGGACCTCTTCCTCAATAGCCTGCCGACGAGCCTCCGGGACTCGGTAGGGCCGTTGCCTAACGACGACTCCTGGGGGCGTCCGGATATGGTGTTGAAGCACGTTGGTCTGCCCGGGCTGAGAGGAGAACACATCCTGGAACTGACTGACCAGGTGCTGCAGCTCCGTCTTCTGGGCAGCCGAAAGGTGGGGGTTGATATCCACAACCACGGGCTCGGTGAGGCTTAGGGCAGCTACTTGGTCCCGGGTCCCCACCCATTTCTTTAGGAGGTTGACGTGGTAGAGTTGCTCCGCCTGCCGTCGTCCCGGCTGTCTCAGGCGGTAAGTGACCGGTCCAACCCTCTCGACGACCGAGTAGGGCCCTTTCCAGGAGGCCAGAAATTTGCAGGCGGAGCTGGGGACCAGGACCATGACGCGGTCTCCCTATTGGAACTCCCGTGGCTGGGCTGTCCGGTCATAATGACGTTGCTGCGCTTGTTGGGCCCTGGTGAGGTGTTCCCGGACTAACGGCATCACTCGGTCGATCCGTTCCCTCATTTGCCGGACATGTTCGATGACGGTACGATGCGGGGCCGGCTGCTGCTCCCACGCTTCCCGGGCCACGTCCAATAGGCCCCGGGGTTGACGGCCAAACAGGAGCTCGAAGGGGGTGAAGCCAGTTGAGGCCTGGGGAACTTCGCGGATCCCGAAGAGCACGTAGGGGATCATGAGGTCCCAATCCCGCTTGTCCTCCGCCGCCACACGTCTGAGCATTTGCTTGAGGGTCTGGTTAAATCTCTCTACGAGGCCATCAGTCTGGGGGTGATAAACAGTGGTCCTCAACTGCTTCACCCGCAGCAGCCGGCAGAGGTCAGCCATTAGCCGGGACATAAAGGGGGTTCCCTGGTCAGTCAGGATTTCTGAGGGGAGGCCGACTCGGCTGGCCAGCAGAAACAGCTCCTGGGCGATGGACTTTGCGGTGGCCTTCCGCAGGGGGACTGCTTCTGGGTACCGGGTGGCATAGTCGACGATGACCAGGATGTGCTCATGCCCTCGGGCAGACTTCGGCAACGGCCCCACTATGTCCATTCCAATCCGCTCGAAGGGCACCTCGATGATAGGCAGCGGGATGAGCGGGCTGGGGGGAGGAGTCCGGGGCGACGTGGCCTGACAGGTCGGGCAGGCCTGGCAGAACCGATTTACCTCGGCGTCCAGGCCCGGCCAATGGAAACGGTCGCGGATGCGTTGGGCAGTATTGGCTGCCGCGAGGTGTCCTGCCATGGGGTGGGAATGGGCCAGCTCCAGAATGGTCTCGGTCTTGGCACGAGGCACAACTAGTAACTTTTTCTCCTCCCCCCTACGCTGGGCGACACAATACAGCAGGCCATTCTCTACGACAAAATGTGGGAGAGGGTGGGGCCGGGGGAGGACGTCCTCTCCATCCACGACTCGCACCTGGCTCCAACAGTGCTTGAGTCGGTCGTCCTCCCGCTGTTCCTTGGCGAAAGAGCCCCCTCCAGCGGCCTGTTGGTAGACATCATAAAACAGATTAGTAGATTGGGAGGGGGCCTCACCTTCTCTCCCACTGTCGGAGACGAGCAGGGCCGGTCGGCGGCGGGGTCCAGGCGGCCGCCTCGGTCTTCGACGGTTCCCCTTGGGGCTGGCAGGCTGGGTAGCGGCGGACAGCAGCTTCTCGAAGCCGGGCCAATCCCTTCCAAGCAGTACGGCCACCAGCAGGTCCTTCACTAGGCCTACCTCCACTGGCCAGGTGCCTTGGGGGGACGAAATGACCATTTCACGGGCCGGTACTTGACGAGTGTCTCCGTGCACACAGGTAATCGGTAGGAAGTTTTTCCGGCCGCTTCGCGGGGCGCACAGCCGCGCCTGGATGAGGGTGACCGCACTGCCTGAGTCCAGCAGGGCCCGGAACCGTCTTCCATCCACCTTCACATCTGCTTCGGGGGCTCCCGCCGGCACCCGTTGGTGAAGGATGCAGCCTGCCAGCCAGGCTCGCGGAGGCGACGGTGGTTCGGCACTTGGCATGGGCTCATCTCGCGGTGGGGGAACCGTCGGCCTGCTGACGGGTCGCGCGGTGCCTTCGAGCGGGCGTCGCTCCTGGACCACCCTCCGGGGGAATGGCGGCAGCCGGTCCCCTGCCCCGCTGGGATGAACGGCATCCGCCAGCTCGATCGCCTCCACTAGTTCCCGGACGTCACGTGGGTCCCTCATGCCGACGGCCTGTCGGTGGGCGCGAGGTAGTGCGCGCAGGAGGCGATCGACCACCACTCGTTCCGCTACCTGTGTTGGTGTGGGGTTTCCTGCCAACAGCCAGTGCTGGGCGAGGCGGCTGAGTTCGGCTGCCTGGGCACGGGCTGGCACCCGGGGCTTGTATTCCCACTCGTGGAACTGCTGGGCGGCACTTACAGGGGAGAGGCCCAGCCTCGCCAGGATCTCTCGCTTCACTTCAACATAACTGTCGGCACTCGTCAGGGGGAGCGAGAAGTAAGCCCTCTGTGCTTCACCGGTGAGTAGGGGTGCCAGCGCACACGCCCACTCGTCCTCTGGCCATCCCTCTCGGTGGGCAGTGTTTTCGAAGACCTGAAGGAAGGCTTCCACATCGTCATCGGCCGTCATCTTGGGCAACAGACGGGTGGCTTGTGCCCGAGGCTCAGGTAGCGGAACGCGCTGGGCCACGGCCGCCCGGACGGCGGCGAGTTCATCCTCCGTCCTGCCCAGGCGAGTGGCGAGGTGTTCCGCTATTCGCTGCTGGCGGATGCTAACCTCAGCGAGGCGTTGTAAGACGTCCTCCATCGCGGGGCCGCGCGTGCCGCCTTCCGTGGTGCTGCTGACAGAAAGCAAAAAAAAATTAGGAGTTGGGGCGGTGACCTTGTCGGTGATTCCTCACTGTTCTGCCGGCATTCTCCACCACTGTCACGGGGTGAAGAACCACTCGACAAGAGGTACGTGAAATCAAAAGCCCCGGAGGGTGGGTTTATTGAAAAGTGAAGGGTGCCTGGTGAAGTGTCCTGTTCTGCTTTCCGCTGGTTGGTGCTTCCCGTGTGCTCTCCGTGCTCCTCTGTGCCAATCAAGGGGAAAGTGGGTGTCCAGACGTGCTCCAAAGGGTGTGGGCTGTCGGTCACTCGCTGCTTTCTGTGGGGATAGGAGAGAGGGGTTAGTCCAGCTTTGCGTTCTGTTTGAGAACCTCTTCTCAGTGCAACATGTGCTGCTTTTCACTGTGCTGGCTGATGGGGAGCAGCTGTGACCGATCAGCCGGTGACGAGGGCGTGCAGGTGTTTTGGTTTGGTTTCCAGGGCGACGCTGATTCCTCTGGGAGTGCTCGTCACAATATATATATATATATATATATATATATATATATATATATATATATATATATATATATGCGTGTGTGTGTGTAAACATATAATATTACGAATTATAAAATATATTTGATATACATGGACTGGTCATATAATTAGAATTACATTCAAAAAGTTGATTTCACTAATTCTATTCAAAAAGTGAAACTTGTATATTAAAATTGGATGACTAGTAATTTCTTACTGCTAAATTCAGAAAAAACAGAGGTGTTAATTATAGGGCCTAAAAACTCTGCTTGTAATAACCTAGAACACTGTCTAAGACTTGATGGCTGCTCTGTCAATTCTTCGTCATCAGTTAGGAACCTAGGTGTGCTACTTGATCGCAATCTTTCCTTAGAAAGCCACGTTTCTAGCATTTGTAAAACTGCATTTTTCCATCTCAAAAATATATCTAAATTACGGCCTATGCTCTCAATGTCAAATGCAGAAATGTTAATCCATGCATTTATGACTTCAAGGTTCAAGGTTATGCTTTATTGGGTGGTTGTTCTGCATGCTTAGTAAACAAACTACAGTCCAAAAGGCAGCAGCAAGAGTTCTTACTAGAACCAGGAAGTATGACCATATTAGCCCGGTCCTGTCATTGCTGCACTGGCTCCCTATCAAACATTGTATAGATTTTAAAATATTGCTTATTACTTATAAAGCCCTGAATGGTTTAGCACTTCAGTATTTGAATGAGCTCCTTTTACATTATACTCCTCTATGTCCGCTACGTTCTCAAAACTCAGGCAATTTGATAATACCTAGAATATCAAAATCAACTGCGGGCGGCAGATCCTTTTCCTATTTGGCGCCTAAACTCTGGAATAACCTACCTAACATTGTTCGGGAGGCAGACACACTCTTGCAGTTTAAATCTAGATTAAAGACCCATCTCTTTAACCTGGCATACACATAACATACTAATATGCTTTTAATATCCAAATCCGTTAAAGGATTTTTAGGCTGCTTTAATTAGGTAAACCGGAACCGGAAACAGTTCACATAACATGTACCTTCTACATCATTAGAAGAATGGCATCTACGCTAATATTTGTCTTTTTCTCTCTTGTTCCCAGGTCACCGTGGCCACCAGATCCAGTCTGTATCCAGATCAGAGGGTCACTGCAGTCATCCGGATCCAGTACGTATCCAGACCAGATGGTGGATCAGCACCTAGAAAGGACCTCTACATCCCTGAAAGACAGCGGAGACCAGGACAACTAGAGCCCCAGATACAGATCCCCTGTAAAGACCACAGGAAACAGATGATTCTTCTGCACAATCTGACTTTGCTGCAGCCTGGAATTGAACTACTGGATTCGTCTGGTCAGGGGAGAACTGGCCCCCCAACTGAGCCTGGTTTCTCCCAAGGTTTTTTCTCCATTCTGTCACCAATGGAGTTTCGGTTCCTTGTCGCTGTTGCCTCTGGCTTGCTTAGTTGCGGTCACTTCATCAACAGCGATATCATTGACTTGATTGCAAATAAATGCACAGACACTATTTAACTGAACAGAGATGACATCACTAAATTCAATGATGAACTGCCTTAACTATCATTTTGCATTATTGAGACACTGTTTTCCAAATTAATGTTGTTCAGTGCTTTGACGCAATGTATTTTGTTTAAAGCACTATATAAATAAAGGTGATTGATTGATTGATATTATATTTATTCAGTACAAAGACTGATATATTTAAAATGTTTATTTCTTTTAATTTTGATGTTTATAACTGACAACTAAGGAAATCCCAAATTCAGTATCTCAGAAAATTAGAATATTGTGAAAAGGTTCAATATTGAAGACACCTGGTGTAATCAGACACAAAAGGTCATTGCAAAAGAGGCTGACTGATCACAGAGCTCTGTCAGACTGGGGGTAAAACCAGTACTGATTACCAGGGCCCCAAAGGAAGAGAGGGCCCTTGAAAAGTCTGGAATATATATTTTCAAGGGTGGGGGGCCCATTAGGACTGCATAGGGCCCAGGATCTTGTGCAGCGCCCCTGTTTCACTTCAATAAGTTTACTGAATTTACATCCATTCTATCATGATTTCTATCATACAAGACAAGTCTGCAGTTAAACCTCAGATTTTATTCATCTCAGTACTTTTCCAAAGCGCACTGCTTGTAAAGAAAACCCATGTAACTATTCATAAATCTATCCTAAATTGAATTTACACAGAAAGAACATAAGTTGTTTGAAAATGTTTGAAGGACTGGTTGCTTCAGGGCTTACAGGATCTTCTGATGTATTATCTCCCAAACCATCACTTTTCTGAAGAGTGGACTGTCACACTATAGTGAAAGAAATAGATAAATCAAGAGCATAATAAAATGTTTGAGGGTTAAAATGTGTGAACAGGAACACTGTTGTACCTGTCTGAATGTGAGTGGCTTATCAAACACATGATTAAACACCTGATTAGCATGAACTTCAATAACCATGTCTGGGTTGTATTAAAACTTACAGTAAAACATGAGTAAAGTACTAACGTTACTGCACGTTTTACATTTTTTGGTTGTTTATTTGTTTTCGAAATATAACTGATAGCCTAATAAAACATAGGCTAAAATCTTTTTTTTTTTTTTTTTTTTTTTTTTTTTTTTTGCCTAAATAATTCCTACGTCTATGGCCAAAATGACGCTATGGTGAGCATTTACTACTTTTAAAAAATGCGCGTCAGGAAGTGGGTCGGGTACAATATTTTATTTTCCTTTTTTAGCGGTCTGAGTTGCGGATGGGTTGAACCATAGGGTTGAACAAGTCGGTCGGGTGCGGGTTATTAATACATTGACGCGCATCAATGGGACACTGATCAAACACAAAAATATAGGCTACCTTATTCCTTTATGAACATAATTATTCAGGAATTATTACACATGGACGTTTTAGTAGGCTATCAGTAAAGGATTCGAATATATTTCAATGAATAATCTGTTAATACTGCTCTATAATTAAATGAAAAGCTTAAATACTAGCTTGGAAATAAAGCTTCATGTCTTTAAAAACCCATAGCCTACTGTATATATATAGTCAGTTATTTCTCTGAATAAATTATGATGTGTATAGTTTTAATGTCCTGATTGAGCAACATCTATTTCAGACCCTCCAAGATCGCACAAATGTTTATTACCGTTTCCATGAAAATGTTGTATTTAACCACCGTTTATATCATTACCTACTTCAAAATGAATGCTGCTTACGAAATCGTTGCAATATTTGCAGTTAGCTACTTTACGAATAAAAACACTATAACTTAATTATATAAACAATGAATAACTGTATAAGGCGAATAATGTATACAAAGTTTAAATCTTTGTCATTTGTTATATATTATATGCTGAGGTCGTGTCCGGCTGATGTTTATCACGTTTATGATGTTCGCTACTGTAATGAACGTATAACTTTTTAATAAGTAGGGGAAATTCCCGACACTTTCATGACACTTTAGCCATTGATTTTGTTATGTTTTGAAAAATGTTTCGTAGGCTACTTCTGCATGTGACCTAATGACGTCACTTTTAGAATTTTCGCCAGCATATATAAAAGGCGCGATTCTCTCCTGCTCATTTGAAGGTTTGAAGTAGTCGGATATCAAAGTCCTGTAAAAGTAACGCAGACGCAGTATTATCGGTAACCTGTGTAAAAATGGGCCTATTAAACAAGGCACTGAATCGTCTAAGGACTTTGTTAAAGAGGACATCCCAACCCCATCCTGATCAGGATAATGAGACCCCTGTTGGGGCTTGTGTGGCTGATGTGGGTGGTGGTAGTGAGTCAGGGAAAGAAAAGAATACGAGAGAAAGGAAGAGGTTTTGGAGGTGGCACTTAAGAAGAAAAAAGTACAGTGTTGCTAAGGCTGAGAAGCTGTACCAGACTTCTGTATTGGGAACAGGAACATACACGAGGCATAGTCAAAGTAAAATAGAATTTTTAGTTATTAGTTTTGCTTAATATGTGACTCTTAAATAACGGAAACTTAAATGAAATACTGGAATGAAATTATGTTGAGCATTTTTATCTGAGTTTGATGTAAGATAACTTTCTTAGGTGTCATTGCCAAACCACTCAATTTACAATTTACATCATCTAGAAAAGTTTGCTTTTTCAAATTCCAAAAAAAAGTGCCTCTAAGTGAAAAAACAATTAAACATGGATTTGCAATTTAATAATTATAATATTTTATTCTTTATTTGCATTTTAGACCTCAAGGAACTGACCCCCACTGCTGAATACACTGAAGATGTCCTTCAACCGGCAGTCCTCGACATGTCGGTGTGTTCATCAGCAGGTAAAGACACTGACGACAGCTTTGTCTCTGCAGTGACCTCCATAGCACACAGTGCCATTGCCTCTGCAGGGAGTCTCATAGTACATCAGGACGTTAATTCTGTTGTGAGACCCAAAGCAGAGAGGGAAGTTGCCTCTGTAGAGCATTCCAAAATAGATGAGGGCTTTAACCGTGCAGTGCTTCCCAAAGAAGATGGGGGCATTGCCTCTGCAAGGAATCCTCAAGTAGATATGGGCATTGCCAGTGCTGTGTGTACTCCAGTAGACTCTGTTGCAACAGGAGAGCTGGACAAAGGTAACTTTACTGCCATACCCCAAAACAGCTGTAATATGTACAGTAAGTTTTTGTAATACATTCTATCACCATTTAGCTTTTAGTTCATTTAAATGATCCTCCAGTGTGTCAAATGCATTTTTATTATAAAATGAATAAGAATAAAATTTGATGTCATTTACGTTTACTTGTATTTAACAGATCATATTTGTTGGCGGTACAAATTTGGTGGCAGGCTGGGTGAAGGAGGATTTGGGTCAGTGCGAAAAGGGACTCGTGTTAAGGATGGTCTTAAGGTATTTAGTCTTTTTACTTCCTTTTGAATTAATCTCATTTAGATAACTTAACTTTTTAAGACTGACCAAACACTTTATTAGGTGTTAATTTACTGCTGGTTGATGTACTTCTCTTCAGAATTAATGTCTGGAATGAAATCATCTCTGTACACACGTTAATTGTTTATTCCTTGCTCTGGTAATCAGGTGGCTGTGAAATATGTCAAAAAGACGAAACACACTAAATATATCAGCACTGTGAGTATGCTTCGCTCTCTGCATTCTTCTTCTCATTCACTGTTTATCATCTCATAACACCAACTCATATTGATGTTAATCACGTTTCAATAGGTAAACTTCCTTTGACAAAGAATGGTGCAAATTACTTCAATCTAATGATAATTTTTTTCATTTTTTCAGGCTTTTCACCCCAAACCTCTTCCTTTAGAGATTGCGTTGGCAGTCATCATCAATAGGAAACCCAGCTGTCCACATATAATTGAAATGCTTGACTGGCAGGACGACCCAGACTACTACTTAATCGTCATGGAGCGCCCCGTGCCAAGCATGGATATGGCAAAACTTTTGAAATGCAATGGAGGTGTCCTCAACGAGCAGATAGCAAAGTACCTCATGTGGCAAGTAATTTATGCCGCTAACTTTTGCTTCAATCGTGGCGTTTTCCATCGTGACATCAAGCTGGAAAATGTGCTTGTGAACCCGACAACTTTGGAGATCAAATTGATTGACTTTGGGTGTGGGAACCTCGTGAAGGATTCAGGCTACAGCACCTGCTTTGGTAAGTATTATGAATCGCTTTGCTATCAGATTGATTAGCTCACTCAGATGCATTCTGTATGTAGTCAACATGCTTGTGTTATAAACATCTAACAAAATGTATTTCCCCCAGGTACAAAACCATACATCCCTCCAGAATATCATGACAGAGGCAGATATCACGCAAAGCCCGCAACAGTGTATTCATTAGGGGTGCTCCTGTTTACAATGCTGCATGGGCGTTTTCCAAAAGACAGAGACTTGTACTGCTTGGGGAGCAACCAGTCTGTATTTGCAGTGTCACAAGGTAAGATTTTCAGCTAAGTGTTAATGATTATGTAGCATGTATAAAGCTAAAGATAGCATGTGTAAAGTTAAGATAATAATCAAATCTCATCTATTTTTTGCACAGAGTGCATCCAATTTTTGTGGGCTTGTCTGCAGTGTAATCCAGAGCACAGGATTGCCCTGGAGCAGATGCTTTACAATGACTGGTTTGTGTTGGGTTTTCCCAATCCCCTGCCAATTAACCGGAAAGCATCTAAACAGCATTCACATTATTGATGAGGAGTACAGTATGTTTATACTGTCAGTGTTGTTTTTGGCAAGATGACATGAGTGGCCTTTCCATGCCTCGGCTGAGGCCTTATTACTAGAAAAATAATGTATATGCATGTATATTTTTTTAAGCAGTTTTATACTTTTTCTATTTAAAATATGTATTTTAACATCCCTTCACGTAGGCCTTATTACATGCTTTGGGATTTTAAAATGTTGTATATTATATATACTGTGAATAGTTTTTTTTTTTATAACATTGTATATAATGTAATTTCTTTCTTTCTTTCTTTTTTCTTTTTTTTTTTATACATTTTATGTCTAAAATATTTATTTAAAAAAAATGGTTAAATATGTTAGGGATCCTAAAATGATGTTTTAACAAAAATAAAGTATATTGAATATATTGTACATGGTTGTATACTTTTTCAATTTAAAATATTTATTATAACATCCTTTTACTTAGAATTGATTACAGGCTTAGGGATGTAAACATATTTATATATAAATAATATATATTTCTTATAATAATAAATTTATATATTAATGGTAACCCTGACAGTGCCGGTCCCAAGCCCAGATAAAAGGAAGAGGGTTGGCTGTGGGGCCAAACGTCAAGCAAACCTCAGTTATATTTAATCGTGACAAGAAAGTCCAACTGCAGATGTATGGTCCCTTTCAGCGTGAAATCGATTACTCAAATAAAAACATGGAATGTTAGAAACCTTTACCAGACTGGTAAACTCATCTAACTGCAGAACTTTGAGGACTACTGGCTTGATATATTTGCGTAATGCTGCCCAAATGTTCAAGCTAAGAAAGAAGCTGTAGTTTCAGTAACCTGAGTTAGTCTTGAAGAAGCCATGTCATGGAGATGCTGTGTTTATGAATGCATCTTTGGAACTTCTGAAAGTATATGCATTTAGGAATCTTAAAGATTACTTACAACAGAACAGCAACGCATTTTTTGGACGACCATTTCGTGAACCTAGGAGAGGAGGTAATTCTGACTTTGCAATCTGGTGCTTCTGAGTCAGCTACTGTAAGGGTGTTTTGTTTTTAGTTTTAAGTATTTGATATTGACTGTACAAATGCAGAGTTTTTCGTGTCATGTATGTGTGTGTTTCCAGTAAATTTCCGGATGCTTTCCAAAAATTTTCCTGGAATATTCAAAGATAACCTACAAATTTCCAACATTTCTGGAATGTTTCTGAAATTTACTGGAAATATTCCACCTTTTTGCTACCCCAGGTCCAACGTTATGCCCCAACAGAAGATGCAGAACAGAGGTGAAGGAAGCATTCTACAATCAACTGCAAGAAGAACTTGAGCTCATACACATAAATGCCATTCATCTTTTTCCTTGTTATGACTGGAGACAGCAACACACACACACCACCCTATTCAGAAATTATACTGGCAAAGCAACCTGACTGAATTAGTTTGGAAAGGTTTAACAATAAACACATTGTAATAACATCACATCACTTTTGTTATGTAGAGAGTCAGAGACATTTAGGTCCATATGCAGAACTTTATTAAGAGAACGGTTGGACAGACAGTAATCAGGAATGGCGTCAGGTATAGAATCAGTAACAGTAACAAGCAGAGGTCGGGGCAGGCAGCAGAGAATCAGAGTCGGTATAAACAATCCGGATTGATATGTTGCTATCCAGTTGCTAGGTCGTCCTAGTTTTAGTTAGTTAGTTAGTTAGTAGTTAGTTTTAAGCACTGATCATTATAGAGCAATATTGCTCAAGGGCACCTCAGTCATGGTTCCACCTCTGCATGCAGACACACAACTGTACAAATTACTTTATAGATTTAAAACCCAGTCCTGAACCTGGAGAACCATGTTCTCAACTTGCTATGACATTGCTGCTGATCCTGAAGTCCTTGCTTATCTAAGGTGTGTTTATTCGGGGTAGCTAAACTTTGCAGGACACTGGCCCTCAAGGAGCAGGACTGAGAGTCCTGACATTAGCTCTTTACATTCAGTGCATTTGATTTATCAACACATAGTACATCTTAAAATACACAGCTCATGAAAAAGATGGGTTACAGATGGACAAACATTAAATGCATAAACCAGTGTGAATAAACAATATCTTAAAAGAATTTTGGATGTAGGTTGAAAAAGCCAGAATAGGAAGTTTTAAGAATTTGTACATTTTGCAGTGTGAAGTTTATTCTTGTACACAGATATATATTCAATGACATATTCAATGCATTACACATGAAATTAATGTATTTATTTGTCATTTAAACTGATTTAAACAGAAATCCTGTCGTCCCCTCTGGTGGACATTAAGTGTTAAAGGGTTAGTTCACCCAGACAGCAATTTTATGAAATTAATAACGTACCCTCATGTTGTTTCAAACCCGTAAAACCTCCGTTTATCTTGGGAACACAGGTATTTTAGATTTAGTCCGAGAGCTCTCAGTCCATCCATTGAAACTGTGTGTACAGTACACTGTCCATGTCCAGAAAGGTAAGAAAAACATCATCAAAGTAGTCCATGTGACATCAGAGGGTCAGTTAGAATTTTTTGAAGCATCGAAAATACATTTTGGTCCAAAAATAGCAAAAACTACGACTTTATTCAGCATTGTCTTCTCTTCCGTGTCTGTTGTGAGAGAGAGTTCAAAACAAAGCAGCTGGATATCCGGTTCGCGAACTAATCATTCAGTTCACCAAATCGAACTGAATCGTTTTAAATTGTTTGCATCTCTAATACGCATTAATCCACAAATGACTTAAGCTGTTAACTTTTTTCAAACAAACCAATATCCCGGAGTAATGCATGCACTCAAACTGACTGAACTGCTGTGAAGAGAGAACTGAAGATGAACACCAAGCCGAGCCAGATAACGAACAACAGACTGACTCGTTCACAAGTGAAGAGCCGGTTGCATCGGTTTTCGGATCACCAGTAGTTCTTTCGGACAGTTCGATTCAATAAACCAGTTGAAGAAAACGGTTCACCGGTTCTTTTGCGCTCGACGTAATGGTGTCATTTGTGATGATTGCCCTTGATTCAAGCCTTCGGTTTAACATTAGCACAGAATCAGTTCAGAATCAATCACCAAAATAATCAGTTCAGTTCAGACGCTCTGTGTGTCGGTCTGCTTCACACTGAATCACACATGCGCAGTATCATCAGCTCCTCGGTTCACACGAATCGGACGCGTCTGACAGACGCGGTTCTTCACTCGTAAATTAGTCAATGTTTTGTTTGTCTAAGTACATGAATTACTCCGGGATATTGGTTTGTTTGAACTCAGAGGGAGTGTCAGAGACACATAAAAAAAAAAGTTAACAGCTTAAGTCATTTGTGGATTAATGCGTATTAGAGATCCGAACCGTTTAAAACTATTCAGTTCGATTTGGTGAACTGAATGATTAGTTTGCGAACCGGATATCCAGACTACTCGGATTTGAACTCTCTCTCACAACAGACACGGAATAGAAGACAATGCTGAATAAAGTCGTCGTTTTTGCCATTTTTGGACTAAAATGTATTTTTGATGCTTCAAAAAATTCTAACCGACCCTCTTATGTCACATGGACTACTTTGATTATGTTTTTCTTACCTTTCTGGACATGGACAGTAGACTGTACACACAGCTTTAATGAAGGGACTGACAGCTCTCGGACTAAATCTAAAATATCTTAAACTGTGTTCCAAAGATAAACGGTCTTATGGGTTTGAAACAACATGATGGTAAGTTATCAATTACATAAATTTGCTATCTGGGTGAACTAACCCTTTAAGGGCTTCATTGCTCAGTTAACAAAAGTCACTAGGATTTTTGGAAAGGTAAGTCTGACCAATTATACAGCAACGAGTCAGAATTTGGTGAAACATTAAAGTTTTAGTCTGTGTCAATTACTCTCATAATAAATAATAATAATGTTCAAATATATGTTGGCTTTCTCAAACCCAACAAAGAAGATTAAGAAGAGAAACATTAACAAATTTAGTATGCAATAAAACTAATATTACTAATTTATTTCATAGATTTAACTTTATTAATTTTCACAATTATTTATTAATGTCACACACATACCGAGTGCCTTTTGACTTAAAGACGAGTGTGGTAAATGTTACAGACATATTATCATGGAACTGTTCAGTCTATTATTAATTTTTATTTTCACTTCACTTTTATCCAAGGATACAAAACTTTTTGGCTCTGTATTTATCAGTGGGACATTATTCATACAATACTATAACCTAGAAATAATTGAAAGGGGTCACTTGCAAGTCACAGCAGCGCAAATTATGTGCCCAGCAACATCTGATTTAAATATTATGTTATTCAACAGTGAGCGGTGGTTTCAGACATTATAGTACTGACTCTTATTCTGCCTGAAAGTATTAAAAGACTGAGCTGAAGGTGGAGCAATTCTACAAATCAGATTAAAGCAGTGTTTCAGCGCCGCCCACAAGTGCGAATTAAATACTGAAGCCATAAACCGATTTGTAAACCTCGAGAAATCGAGCCAAAATCAAATTTTCCGATTGTTAAACTAAATGAAAAAAAAAAACGAATAAACGAGCCATTTTTCAAATTTTTGTTATTTCATTCAAAATAGGAAATGAAATGATCCAAAATGTACATGGACCCAAAACGTACATGGACCAAGGACAATCTTAACTTCCGTTTCATGCCTTTTTTCCAGGCGGGAAGGAAGTCGACCGGAAGTTGAAATCGGCCGCGTGCCGCCATCTTTTAGCAGAACTTCACTTGCTTTAGCATCCCTTTGACTCCCATTCACTTTGGCGTCACTTTGACAGCGAATAACTTTACATCTGAGGCGTTTAAAGACTCCATTTGTCTGTTATTTATTTCTAAAGATACACGACAATGTATAAAGGGCTCCATTACCTTCTATGTTGCATTATGGCCCCGTAGAAACAGTTTTTGTAAAAATAGGCTAACGATTGCTTCATAACCACTCGTTCTCTGTCTCTCTGTCTCTCAGGCAATTAACTTAATATGGCGTACTGGCGTTACATTTTAAAACACTATGCAAAATAATTAATCAGAATACTTACTCCTGCTCACTCACGCTAAAGATCTCCCCACTCAAGCTCGCCGTCTCTGCAAGATTAACGATGGCAGTTTGGCTGATACAATTTAAGGTAACCTTTCCACGATCGCGGGTGTTTCGTGTCAAATTACATTCATACAGTTAAAATTACATTAACACTGTTATATCTTCAGATCCCTGTTCCATATCAAATTACATTAATACAGTTATATTCAGATCCCTGTCCAGGGGACAAGACTGGCGTAATGATGATGAAAATTCAGCTTTACTCACAGAGATAAATAACATCTTACAATATTTTCAAATAGAAAGTACTCATTGCTTTTGCTGTATTTTAGATCAGAGGCAGGCTAGGTGAGCATTAAAAATCTTACAGTTCAAAAACATTTAACTGGTAGTGTAAATGTTTTCTTTTTTTTTTTTCTTTTTTTTCTGTGTTTTCCACAACTTAAGATTTTATTGTCGTTGTTAAATCTACACATTTACATTGTTTCATTTATTTCCATTTGTTAATTAAAATATCAAAAGTATTGGCCTTGTTTGCACTGTATTTGTTAATGTGTTAAGTTTTTTTTATTGATATTACATTTTATTGACTGACATTAATAGCTCAGATTTGTATACACTAAATGTTAATAACTATTATTAACTATGTTACTATTAAACATACATAATTATTTAATGTAAAACATACATGTTTTTGTTCTGTTCTCCACATCTTTATTTTTATTATATTTGTTGGTTGTTGTTTAATCTATAATTATTTTATGCATATTTATTTAATTATTATATATTTTGGTTAGTACTATACTATAGTAATTACCTTTTTAGATTTTATAATAAGTATATTATTTTACTATAAAAAAATGAAAAACTTGTTACTATTGGACTGGTTTGGATTGCTTTGTTTTGTTTTGTTTTTCCCCCACGATCTGTACCTCACGTGTCTTCTCTGGTTCCCCAGGTGGCGCTCCTCCCCCGATGATGGAAGAGCTGCTGAAACATCTCACCGAGGCGAGCATCCGCCAGCAGCAAATAATGGAGTAAATGGCCTCCCGGCAGGGGGAAACCGAATATAAGTTGGCCGCGCTCCACCTCACCACAACCCCCTACCTGAACCCATTGTCCAAGCAACCCATCTGCTGCCCAGGATGACTGCCCACGATGGCGTGACGATGTACCTTCAGATGTTTGAGACCGTAGCCACATGAGAGGCGTGGCCCAAGGAAGAATGGGCACGCATCGTTGCAGCACCTGGTCACTCAGTTTCCAGATGTGTTCTCCCCCCAGCCTGGGCGGAACCACGTTCTGGAGCATGACGTTCGCACACCACCGGGAACCATCGTCCGGCAGCGGCCCTACCGACAAACCATCAAGGAGGGGGTACAGGAGATGCTGAGGTTAGGGGTAATCGAACCCTCGCGCAGCCCATGGTCCAGCCCCATCGTCATGGTTCCGAAGCTCGACGGGACTCTCCGCTTCAAATATTTCCGCCACCTGAATGAGGTCCCCGCGTCGACGAGCTGCTGGACCGTTTGGGAAGGGCCAGGTTCAAATCCACTCTTGACCTCACCAAGGGCTACTAGCAAGTCCCGTTGACGGAGCAGGCAAAGCCCAAGACGGCCTTCTCTACCCCAAGTGGCCACTGCCAGTGCCGGGTCCTTCCCTTCGGCCTACACGGGGCCCCAGCCACCTTCCAACGGCTCATGGACGTCCTCCTCTGGCCGCACCAGGCCTTCGCGGTGATCCACTTGGACACCTGGGAGAACCACCTAGAGTGGCTGCGGAGGGTACTGATGGAACTACACCGGGCTGGCCTGACCGCCAACCCCCGGAAGTGTCATCTGGCCCTTGCCGAAGCCAAATATTTGGGGTATCAGGTGGGTCACGGCCTGATAAAACCTCAAGAGAAGAAGGTGGCAGCTATCCCCTCCGCGCCGCGGCCAACCTCTAAAATACAGGTTCGGGCCTTTTTGGGGTTGGCGGGGTATTACCGCTGCTTTACCCCTAACTTCTTCTCCTTAGCTTCTCCCCTGACAGACCTGACCAGGAAGGGGCAGCCGGAGAAGGAAGCAGCATTCCTTAAGATCAAGGCCGCCCTGACGACGGTGAGGAATACCTGGTGATGTTTATAAGCTGAACACCTGGTGATGTTTAGACCCCTGCAGAACAGTGGTACGCCACAGTAGAGATGGAAGCGTTGGCCGTCAAGTGGGCAGTCCTGGAGCTCAGGTATTACCTCCTCGGCCGCCACTTCACCCTCCTCACAGACCACGCTCCCCTGCAGTGGATGGCCGGCGAAGGAGACCAATGCCAGGGTGACGCGGTGGTTTCTGGTGCTCCATGACTTTAACCTCACCCTACAACATCAGGCGAGGACGGCCAGCGCCGACGGACTCTCCCGCCTGTGGTCACCTTTCGCAGGTCTGTCAGGCTCCACTTCCCACCCTCCCCAATCTCCGAGAGGACAACGGGGGGGGGGGGGGGGTGTTGTGACACGTGTCCCGAGCGCTCATCAGCGTCCCCCTGACAATGGAGCAGACACACCTGCACCTGCTCATCACGGGCTGATCGACCACACCTGCGCTCGATCGGCAGATGCTCTCATAAACCCCGCAATTAGGCACAGAGGTGATAGATGTCTATGCAAGGCTCGGCTAATTTTGTCTTTTCCTTTGCCCATAGAGAGCAGCGTGTGACCACCAGCCCCAACGCCACGGGAGAGCATGGACCCACTCTGCACTAGCGCACCGACAAGCCAAGATGCTGAACACAGGGCACCAAACTGCCTCTCAGCAACGCCTTTCACCTCCCCTTTTACCAATAAAATCCACCCTTATTTATACATACAGAGTACAGACCAAAAGTTTGGACACACAAAGAGTTTTCTTTATTGTCATGACTATGAAAATTGTAGATTCACACTGGAGACATCAAAACTATGAATTAACACATGTGGAATTATAAATGGAATTATATACATAACAAAAAAAGTGTGAAACAAATGAAAATATGTCATATTGTAGGTTCTTCAAAGTAGCCACCTTTTGCTTTGATTACTGCTTTGCACACTCTTGGCGTTCTCTTGATGAGCTTCAAGAGGTAGTCACCTGAAATGGTCTTCCAACAGTCTTGAAGGAGTTCCCCAAGAGAGTATATGTATATGTATATATCCTACACTTTTACACAGTAAACCAAAATAGATTTGTCTGGTCATTAACCCATTTAAGGCCACCGGCAACTATAGTTGCTGCAGTTTATAGTTGTCGTTTTCCTTTTGTAAGTATTTTTCTAGATGTTATCCATGTTATATTTCTCAATGACATGCAAGCAAACAACCAAATAAAGGATTTCAAGAAGAAGAAAAAAAGGCACATTCACTTCCTTCCTGCTACATGAGGCTTTTAAGTTCCTTCCCCTACTTCCAGGAAGCATGGCGAAGGCAAATTCTCCCCCAAAAAATTAATTTTCATATTACTAATAAGTATTTTTTGTTGACATATAAACATATATATTTATCTACATAATCATGAAGGTCTCTAGAATCATCCAAACAAAACAAATCTTCCAGGAGATTTATAGTTTTTTGTATACTTAGTCAAAAGTCCAAGCGGCAACTACAGTTGCCGGTGGGCAAATAACTTTAAATACATATCATGTGGAAATGGGGTATATAACCTGTGTTAACAGGTTATTAAATCAATGTCATTGGTCTTGTTTAGTGCTTTTTCCTTTCATTATATAACACCTAAAACAGAACTTAACCCTTTAACTGACATCTACTGTATACTATACAGTAGACCTTAATTTGATAGGGAATAAATCTGTCAAAAGGAGAAACTGAGAGCGCAGCACTCCTTTCAGAAAATACACTCCTGAGAACTGCTTACATAAGAGAAAGTTAACCCAAAAATGGAAATCATGTCATCTTCAAGTCGCAAACTTATGAGTTTCTTTCTTCTGTTGAGCACAAAAGAAGATATTTTGCAGAATGTTGTTAACCAAACAGTTAAATGTGTAATTCTCTTTCACGTGTACCCTTATTTTATATAGATGTAATATTTTTTGAATTCTGTTTATTTTTTATTTAACCATTTTTAATAAACTTACTGATACCAGGGCCGTATTAAGACATGTGGTATACCTCACTGTACCTCAAAAGTCCCCCCCCCCCCCCCAACAGATATAATTAAGGTGATTTCTCAAATGTAATTTATTAACTTCTCCAACTACATACATGTAGGCATATGAGCAGTGAGCACTATATTCAAATGTCTCAGTTCAAAATGTACATCAATTCATTGACAGCGTCTATTCACATTTGCCCAAAAATAATAATAATTCTATCAGGTTTTTTACATTTAGCAGAACTACTTCTTCCTTAGATCCCTGGAACATTTTGAATTGTAGCTAAACGTCTAGCGTCCTTGTCTTTCTTTAACTTTCTTTTTGCAAAACCACTCAATTGACGTTTGTCTATTTTGATTCATTTTCTGTAGCCGTTAAAAAAAATTACTGATAGTGATCATGTAATCTTTATTTATTTATCATTTATTATTATTATTGTTAAGTTAGTGTTCATAAACGAGTTATCTATGTTCTTTCAAGAATTTCAAGTTGATAATAAAACAATTTACGAAAAATATTTTTAAAGCTTGTGTCATGTGGTGCCCCCCTAGTGGTTGTGAATGGTTGGTGCCCCTGGGCACTGGCCCAAGTGCCCTTATGGATAATCCGGCTCTGACTGATACACAATACCCTGTTGGGTCAACTTAATGGCTGCTCTTTGTTTTTCTTAATTTTTAGGTTCATTCTGATCACCCATTCCTGAAACTTCTTATTCAGCCTTTGTATAATATTTAATATGTATTATTGTGTACAATATTTAATAAAATGCATTAATAAGTAAAATCTACATTAACAATTTTACAATTGCAAATTGTATTTTACAACAATTACATTTACAATTACAGGTTTTTAGGAATCAACAACATCACATGAAAATGCACTATTTTATTGCCCATGAATTCTACAGCTTCGAGATTTAATGTTGAGCAAACATTCAATTTGACATAAACATTCTGCCCAGGTCACTGACTTGAGTCGATTAAGCTGTGAACACATAGTAAGACTGATGATGACCTGATCACACCACATGTAGACTGAGATATGTTCATGATGCTGTCATCTAAATCCTATTGGAAGAGCTAGGACATGGCAAGTGGCTTGCATATAAATAAATAAAACAATCTTATCTAAATGTTCTGAATTAGATCCTGAGCTATAAATATTCAAGATATTTATAACCTACTGAAAGTCATTCCCCTGGTTTAATGTAGAGCGTCTGATACATTTGCCCTTATTAGGTGACAAGTGACCACAAGAAGAGTTTTTGTTGATGGAAACAGAGCCTTCAGTGTAATAAACAGGGCTTGATGCCCACATTGACATCGGGTCCTTTCTTCACAGAATGAGAACACTTCCAGTCTTCTGTTCCTAAGTCAGGCTCATTGTTAACACAATCTGAGATGTACTTTGCATGAATACATAAGAGAGTTTGTTTGCATAGTTGCAAGGTGGCCACAGAGAGAGAGAGAGAGAGCGCCAGCGCTGGACCGACTTCTCTGTAAAGTGCAGTGGTGACCGTCAGTAGTTACCTGTGTGGGCAGACAGACAGCGCTGGTAAATGATCTGTAAGAGCGGAGGGACTGACGTAAGACAGTGTGGAATTACATTTACCTCTCTCTGAGAGTCAGTGCAGGGTTGTTACTGAGGAAAGAGAGCTGCTGCTCCAGGCTGCAGACACGAAAGGCCAGGTAACACGACGACAGGATGAGCAGGATAATGCTAGGAGACAGAAGTCAGACCTACATCAACAGCTTGCTTTTCAGATGGAAATAGAAGACCAGAGCACTGTAGCTATACGTGACTCACTTGAAACGAGTTAGAGGGATGAAATCACAGAGGGACTTTATGTGTGATCAGCTGGACACTAGATGGCAGTGTTGGGAGTTTCTTTGTGATTCATAAAGGGGGAAAGGGAAATTCAACTTTTCAACATTACATTACATTATATTTTCGATAGATTTCACAACTATTGAAAATCTGCAACTAACAACTATTTGAAATCCTAAATATTGAGAAAATCGCCTTTAAAGTTGTCCAAATTAAGCTTTATTAATTAGACATGCATATTACTAATCAAAAAATACGTTTGGATGTATTTATGGAAGGAAATGTAAAAAATATCTTCATGGAACATGAATTTTACTTAAAGTGCCCCTATTATGGATTTTTGAAAATGACCTTTCATGTAGTGTGTAACACAGCTCTAAGTGAATTAAAACATCCTGCAAAGTTTGAAATCTAAATGTGCACAGTGTATAAAGTTGTTGTCTTTCCAAAGAAAGAGTCATGAAAATGAGTCGTTTTAAAAACAAATCTTAAGTTGTTTCAAGGTGACGTCAAAATGAAACATTATCATATTTATGCCCGCCCACTTGTTGTGCACACAGACCCAGGAAAACTTGTACCTCCCCTCCCTCAAACACTGTGGCGGATCATGTGGAGAAGAGCTGTGAATCCGTTTGGGTACAGTTAGGGTATGTCAAAAAACTCCCAACTTATTTTCTCCTCCAACTTCAAAATGGAGGAGAAAAGTGTTGGGAGTTTTTTAGACATACCCTGTCTTGGAAAGTTGTACACAGAGAATGCATGCGCATTGCAGAGCTAGACAAGACAAGCAAAAAGTGTATAAATGTATTTTTTTAAAGAAAATGACTGATCGTTCTGTCATTTAATTTCATTTTAAAATTTAGCGTTAAACGAATCGTTTGGGAATCGTTGAGCAAAAAAGGAAAAAATAAATGCATATTTTAAGTCAATAATTTTTTTTTTGACCTTTCATGCATATCAACCTGTTGTTGGGGACTCCCAAAACCAAAATTTGAACCTTTCATTACTCATAATAGGGGCACTTTAATATCCTAAGGATTTCTGGCATAAAATAAAAATCTATATTTTGACCCATGTACTGTTGGTTATTGCTACAATAAATGCGTGCTACTTATGACTGGTTTTGTGGTTCAGGGTCACATATGATACACATAATTGTAAATAGTTTAACTGTAATATATTGTTTTAATAATTAAGGTTCTGAAAACTGATCGTGTTTTTAACTCCTAATGTATTTGGTGGGGTGTTTGTTTGAATTTGTCGTTACAATCACTATAATCTGCAGACCACAATTTGTCATCTTAATCTGTTGAGATTGTTGCTTTGAAACATTTCTTCTGGACACATCTCTGAGTGTTTTCTGAAATCAATCAGCAGACTCCACTGGTGTGTGCACATGGCTCTGTGTGATCCACTGGACAGACAGTTTACAAGCATAGCTGTTTATCCCTGCTGCACCACATAAACTACATAAATCAGGCCACATGACAATTACTGGAACAGGTGGACTGGCAAGCAAATGCAAATTTGTGAGCCCAAGTAATGAGGAAAATCTCCCCTGCCTCTTGATTTGGTCTATTTATAGAGCTTGGGGGAAAAGTTGACTTTTTACTGAAGTACGTGTAAATGTGCATCCTTTTCTTCTTCGATTTTCAATTGAAGTATGTTGACACAGTACCCACACTTCAAATTAATGGTGATAAAGTGATTGTTAGTGTTCAAAAAATGACAGAAACCACTGAATTATGTGTCTTTAAACAACACACCAGTCTCTGTAACAACATATAAGCAGGAGTGAGAGAACAAGCATGACCACATAGTAAGGATGGTCCAGCCAAACTCACAGCAGGATGAAGAATTTCAGAAGCTGGTACTCCATCTGGCCCAGTTCTGGTATCGTCTCCGTCAGGAGCATCTTCTTGGTTTCCAGACTTTGATCTGAAATGGACAGAGCATTATCACCGGATGATGAAATGCATGACACATTGATTTAAGTCCCCTTAATCGATTTTGAATTCAAATGTTTCTAATTCTGTTATAAATGCATACAGTTAGCAAATTAACTACATGGAATATTCATAAAATATCTATATTATATGTGATCTACCCATAACCCTTAGCCCCAAAAATGGCTTTTAACATTACGCAAACAAGCATTTAAATGTATAGCATCTATTAGTCTTAGCAGAGGCTGGTAATGTTTTATCTCTTCTTTCTAAAATCTCCTTCTGGGCTTAATCCTGTATTGCATAATGGACCGGAGCAAACAGGAGCGTTTCCTGCTTCATGTCCACACACACACTGAGAGAACCAAGCACTCACAACATGAGCAGACACATGACGTCAAACTGAAGTGATCAGCTTGTTCCCGAACAGAACAAAATTATTTAATGGACATTTTTTCATTCCATCTGAGAAACATTTGATAAAATGGGCACATGAACTGCCAGTCTGGTCTGAGAAATTAATCTGCTCATGGCTAATGCATTCCCCGCTGCAGAATTTCACCTGGCTTTACTGTCAGAAAACACGGCACAAAAATGACCCGATAATGTGCAAAGCTGGGGGATTTTATCTCTCATCAGTGGGCAGTATGTTATATTCTTGTAAAGTCATCTCATTACACTACATGTTTATTTCAGTAAGTGCTAGTCTAAAATATGCAATAATGAACATTTCATCACTTCTATCCTATCATTACCCCTATCAAAATAGGCAGTGTGTGTGGGAGTATCATACTCAAATAGATTTTGATTGTCATATTCATATTATATATATATATATATATATATTTTGGAATATATGTTTGGAAACATTACTATTTTTAATGTTTTTGAAAGAAGTTTCTTCTGCTCATCAAGCCTGCATTTATTTGATCAAAAATACAGAAAAAAATGTAATATTGTGATATATTATTACTATTTAAAATAATTGTTTTTAAATGCATCTGTGATGCAAAGCTGAATTTTATCACATTATCACATGATGCTTTAGAAATCAATCTAATTGTCAGGATCTTGGTAAGGGAGGAACTCAGGTGCAGACAGGGATTCTCAAACAAAGGGTTTATTACAAAAAGGGGAAACAAAAACCCACGAGGGGGAAAACACGGAGCAAGGTAAAGACTAAATAACTAAAACAGGACTGGACTGACAAGATAAACAAGGACTCTAAATACTAACTATAAACAAACACTCACGGTAATACAAACACTTCTTAAGGAACAATCACAGAGTGGAACAATCACAATCACAGGTACAATCACAATGACAATGACAATGAACCGACGCAAGACAGAGCACACTAGGAGATCTAAATAGGGGTACTAATCAAGACGCGACAGGTGTTACAGATAGGACAATCAAGACACGACTAGGTTAACAAGGGGGGCGGGGCAAGGGAACGAGACAACACAAGCACATGGCCCAAAGACAAGGCCATGCGCTTGTACACAAAACATGGGTCTGTCATGATCCTGCCTCAAGACTAGGAAAAATCAAGGACACGAGGGCAGAATCATGACACTAATATGATGATTCATTATCAAAGTTGGAAAAAATTCTGCTGCTTAATATTTTTTCAGAACATGTGATACTTTTTTAGGATACTTTGATAAATAAAAAGTAAAAAAAGAAGCTGTTTTTAAAATATAAATATTTTGTAATAACAATATACACTACTGGGCAGTAATTTGGGGTCAGTAATTTTTCTATCTTTCTTCTTTTTAAATAAAATCAATACTTTTATTCAGCAAGGATGTGTTAAATTTATAAAAAGTTATAGTAAAGAAAATATATTATTAGAATATATATTATAAAAAAAATTATTTTGAATAAATGCAGTTCTTTTTAACGTTTTATTCATCAAATATATTAGACAGCAGAACTGCTTCCAACACTCATAATAAATCGGACTATTAGAATGATTTCTAAGTGATCATGTGATAGACTGGATGCTACATGTGACACTGAAGGCTGGAGTAATGATGCTGAAAATTCAGCTTTGCATCATGGGAATATATATATATATATATATATATATATATATATATATATATATATATATATATATATATATATATATATATTTTTTTTTTTTTTTTTTTAAGTATATTCAAATAGAAAACTATTATTTTAAGTTGTAATAATATTTCACAATATTACTGTTCTTTTCTGTATTTTTGATCAAATAAATGCAGGCTTGATGAGCAGAAGAAACTTCTTTCAAAAACATTAAAAATAGTAATGTTTCCAAACTTTTGGTCTGTACTGTATATATACTGTATATATGCTATTTACATGTTTCTACTAGGTGCTTTGGAAAAAAAAAAAAACTTTTAGAACACCATACAAACATTACTTAGTATTACTATGGCAT